>NC_042991.1:29551026-29801398 GCF_901001165.1 Salmo trutta
GCCATGAAAATGATGTGGGAACATTAGTGAGTATCCTCTTGTGAACATTAAAGGCAGATGTAATCAGTGATTACTGTTGCAGAATGTAGACCTACATTATCTCTTCTAAATGAAAGGTGTCTGTTGCATGTGTTGATCTCCATTCACACCAAGTAGAGAGTTTATCTGGTGATTGACTAGCTTCACTTAAAACAATGTAAAGGGAAACATTTGCAGCCTGTTGATGTACTGTACATTTAAAGGTTGGTAGTTATTAGTATCTCCCACATTATGTAATTTGTCCTTATCTTTTCTCTTCAAAGCACCTCCAACAAAGTGAATCCTGTGAATGTGAGGGCCTAGCCCTAGATGCGTTCAAAGTTGTTCAATTTATTTAAGTATTGCCAGGACATTTTACCTCTCAAAGATGTGTGAACAGAGGATGAACGAATACACGATTTTTATTTATAACGATAGTCTAGTAGGCCAAGTCTTTTCGGTTTTTAATAGTGCTTGACATGTAGTCTAACCTAATGCATTTTGGATTTATACTATCTTGTTACCACAGAAATAAGACAAGGGGGCCGTGTGGAGATGCTACACACCATCCTAAAAATATGAGTCAGAATTTTGGATGAGTTCGCAGCGCATTCCAAACGATGACGTTGAAACGTTTGCATTACGCAACGTGGCTACATAGCAACGCTGGGCCCAGCCCACGGGAAACGGTTGTAAAAATTGACCAACCAAATTGTACTTTATCTTTAACAACCAATAGCAAAGTACCAGGGCTTTTCTCTAGTTATGTGTAGAAAGTGGAAACTAAAGCAGCTCGGGTGCAAAGTTCCATGCTGCGTTCACATAATGTCGGAAATTCAGAATCTCCGATTTAAAATGAAGTTTCCGACAAGTTGGGAACGTGGCATTATTTTCTGTTGAACTGTCAACTAATTGACCTTTGTCCTTGCTTTATTGTTCCTTTGCCCTTGAATTGTCTCCTGTTTTTTCATCTCAAATTGGCATCATGTACATTATTTTGGTTGCATGATGAAGTTCAACTCTTGGTATGTATGTTTCGAAACTTAATTTAAATTTTTTACATAATTAGTTTGCATATAAATTATGTGGGAACATACCATGTAGTGAATGGCCTCTTGTAAACATTTAATGCAGATGTAATCAGAGTGATTACTGTTGCAGAATGTATATCTACAATATCTATTTTTCTACATGGAAGGTTTCTGTTGCATCCATTGATCTCCATGCACACATCGTAAAGAGTTTATCTGGTGATTGACTGACTTGTTTCACTTCAAACAATGGAAAGGGAAACAAAATGTACGTAGACTACTGTGTATCTAAAGGGTTGTAGTTATCAGTATCTCCCACATGATGTCGTCGTTTATCCTTATATTTTCTCTTCATGTTGGAAAGGTTGAAAGATGTTTCGATAGTGGCTTTGGAGAAATCTGCATGTAAAGCGCTTCCACCAAAGTGAATCCTGTGAATGTGTGAAGGCCCAGTCCTAGATACATTGAAAGTTTGTTTATTCTATTGAAGTATTGCCAGGACATTTAACCTCTCAAAAATGTTTGAACAGATTGCGAAATGTTTATTTAGACCTATAGTCTAGTAGGACTAGTCTTCTTTTCAGTTGGGTGCTTGAAACGTGGTCTAACCTAATGTATTTTCGGATGGATAACATTTTGTTAACCACACAGAAATAAGACAAGGGGCCGTGTGCCGATTCTACACACCATCCTAAAAACTGATGAGTCAGAATGTTGGAGGAGTCCGCAACGTCTAAATGTTTGCATTACTCAACGTGGCTACATAGCAACGCTGGGCTCCGTCCACGTCAAATGGTTGTGTAAATTGACCAACCAAAATTCTACTTTATCCCTAACGACCAATAGCAAAAGACCAGGGCGTGCCTCTCATTCGCCTTATTCCGTGTGGAAACTTTACCGGCTCGGGTGCAAAGTTTCAGCCGTCTGCAAATCGGAGTCTACGGTCAACGTTTCTGGAATATGCCCTTGTCTTTGAATGTTCCCAATTTGACTGCTTTTGAGGAACCAACATCGGTCTTAGCTGTATCTTGAATTGGAGTCGGTTGTAATCGTACGATAATGACGAATTGTTAACGACCGTATAAATATTGACAAGACGTGGTGGAATCGCATCATATGCCTATCGATTGGCTCGCATGTTGTAGCTAACGTTACAGCTAGTATACCGTAACGTCGTACGTGCATATCGTAAGCTAGCTAGCTAGCTAACTCAGTTAACGTTACCTAAATTAAACAAGTGATCAAGCGGAGAGAAATGGCTTGTGAACCTAATCGTGTGCGGCTAGTATGCATGCTTTCATTGACTTTTGGCTTTTTTATCGTGGAGGTTGTCGTCAGTCGGATCACTGCATCTTTAGCAATGCTTTCGGACTCCTTTCATATGCTATCGGATGTCATAGCGCTGCTTGTGGCTTTGGTGGCCGTGCGCTTTGCTCAGAAAACACAATCGACAAATAAAAACACCTTCGGATGGATCCGGGCTGAGGTGATGGGGGCTCTGGTCAACGCTGTGTTCCTCACAGCTCTCTGTTTCACCATAATATTGGAGGCCGTCGAGCGATTCACCAACCCACATGAAATCGAGAAACCCCATGTAGTTATCGGTGTGGGGGCCGCGGGGCTCCTGGTCAACCTTCTCGGGCTGTGCTTGTTCCACGGACACGCAGGTGGTGGACACGGGCACTCCCACGGAGGAGGAGGCCATTCTCATGGAAATAAGAAAAACAAGAGGGGTAAACTATGCAAGTCAGAAAGACCGAATGGCTCATCAGGAGAGGAGACTAACAACCTGGTAGGAAGCCACAACAGCCCCCCTAATGGCGTGAACACCGAGAGACGTAGACATGGTAAGTTAATGTCAATCATTTGTCTATTACAGTAGCTAGCTATACTGTCAACATACTGTAACTACTGTACTTGGCTAGCTATGTGGTTTCATCGATTTAAAATAAGATATTTTATTGGGGAATGGGGGCAGACGGAGCACACACTCACATAATCTCACACAGGGAATTTATTAAAATAACTGAAACTTCTGGGACTTTGCTGACTAAATAACGTAGGCCATAGGCCTACTCAAGATGGAGCGATCTTTAGTCCAAACTAAGCCATCTCTGTGGTGTTCTTGTTAAGGGCAATTCCATGGTAACGGAATTGCCCTGAGACTTACTTAAATATATGCAAAACAAAAACCATAGATTTTTTTGAGAACCACGGATAATCGGCCGAGCAGATATCTGGTCGATATGAACCTTTTGTAGTCTGTTAGCACTTCTCGATCATAGCAAAAATGCTGCTATGCCAGCTGCCACTCACTGCCTGAGCCAGGAGCACTACACAATGCCGATGAATGTCCAGCAGGGAAAGTCAGCAGCATGCTAGCTCATTCTCCAACAGATAGGTGAAGTATTGAGAGAAATGGATGAGTTGACAGTGTCCTAAATCGAACTCCTGTTGCAAATATTAGTTTAGTTCATTTATCAATAATAGGGCTCATGTGTTGTTTAGAGATGCGTCCTGACGTCTAAAATAAAATCCAGATCATGAAAATGTACAAAAAAATAATAGTTTCATAATCATCCCTGATCACAAATCATGACATTACGTGGACCGATTTGCATTGAATATAAGTCCTTTTATATCCTCAAATTAAAGGCAGTGCCTACATGATGTTCTACCATGCAGGTGTGACATACTGGAGTGATGCTTCTATGCAAATGTTGTTGATCAGTAGGCTAATATTAGTCCCAAATGGAAGTTTGAATATTCATTCACCTGTATTGTAAATAGGCCTATGCCATCTTAATTTACCCAGTTTATCAAGAGCTTTACCATTCAAATAAAATGGATCTTATGTGGTAGAATGGTAAAAACATTGTCAAATGTATTGTTTGATTTAAAAATGAATGCATACGTGGCTGTCTCTGGGATATTCTGTCATCAAAATGTTAAAATGTAATGATATTGCATATTGGCTCCAAATTAAGATTCAACGTTGTTTACAGAAAGAATGAGGTGTCAGCTATGACATGACACCTTAGGTAAAAATATATATATATTTTGGATATTGAAGTGGATTTACATCCGGTAACAGAATTTTATCATGGGTGCCTGATCTGTACTGCACAGAAATGCATAATTGTTGATATGAATGTCATTGTCATCATGGTGATGTATCATAAATAGGTACACAAATGTATAAACATGCAATATCCTCCTTTTTTATATTTAGGTATTATTCTACACACTGGCTATTATTTTATTGAGCGCCGTCATCAAACAAGATCAAATTTGGTTGGACCAGACCAAATCTGAACCTACCATAGACGTCTATGTTTCACAAGCGTTGACATTAAAGCACAGAACAGTAGACTATAGTAAATTATAGTGTACTCAACTCTAGTGTACTCTACTGTGTACTGAACTTTACTCTACTTTTCTTTACTGCACTATACACTTTGATGTATTGAATGTACTCAACAGTGCTCTACTGTAATGTACTGTACCAATCATGGATGTCCATGTTTGGGCCAAATGAAGACCAGTCCAGACGTCTATGGGCGTTGAAATTAAGGCCAGGGTGGACTGACCAAATTTCATCTGAACATAAGCCTGACAGTATGCCAGAGGAAGGGAGGACAGTATGCCTGAACATTAACAGTATGCCAGAGGAAGGGAGAACAGTAGTACTGAACATTAACAGTATGCCAGAGGAAGGGAGGACAGTATGCCTGAACATTAACAGTATGCCAGAGGAAGGGAGAACAGTAGTACTGAACATTAACAGTATGCCAGAGGAAGGGAGGACAGTATGCCTGAACATTAACAGTATGCCAGAGGAAGGGAGAACAGTAGTACTGAACATTAACAGTATGCCAGAGGAAGGGAGAACAGTAGTACTGAACATTAACAGTATGCCAGAGGAAGGGAGGACAGTAGTACTGAACATTAACAGTATGCCAGAGGAAGGGAGGACAGTATGCCTGAACATTAACAGTATGCCAGAGGAAGGGAGGACGGTATGCCTGAACATTAACAGTATGCCAGAGGAAGGGAGGACAGTATGCCTGAACATTAACAGTATGCCAGAGGAAGGGAGGACCGTAGTACTGAACATTAACAGTATGCCAGAGGAAGGGAGGACCGTAGTACTGAACATTAACAGTATGCCAGAGGAAGGGAGGACAGTATGCCTGAACATTAACAGTATGCCAGAGGAAGGGAGGACAGTACAGTCGACCCAACTGTGGTTTGTGACTACTATGATTTCCCATTGTAGCCAATACATTTTCAGCAAATCTGTTACCGATTTGGTAACAATTGAGTTTTAATCACTTCATAATTCATAAACAAAATGTTATTTAACTAATTGATAGGTCTACCTTGTTACTTCTGTGAAATGTCATTATCCTCCCTCCATGAGTGAGAGAAATTAGAAAACATCTTGAAGATATGTGGGGTTTTGGCAATGGAATTTCAAGGCACGAGGTCAGGTTTCTTAAACTCACAAAAGGCTGAAAATTATCCTAAACTAAATATGTGTTTATTAGTTGGAGGTGTTTTCTCATTTTTTTGTGTGTGTGTTTCTAATACCATTTTTATCAAAGCCTATTCATACTTTTTAGGATGGAAAATGATTGTCAAAAAAAATGTGTGTGTATATGCAGTACCAGTCAAAAGTTTGGACACCTACTTATTCAAGGGTTTTTCTTTATTTTTACTATTTTCTACATTTGTAGAATAATAGTGAAGACAAACTATGCAATAACACATGGAATCATGTAGTAACCAAGAAAGTGTTGAACAACTCAAAACAGATTTTAGGTTCTTCAAAGTAGCCATGCTTTGCCTTGATGACAGCTTTGCACACTCTTGGTATTCTCTCAACTAGCATCATGAGGAATGCTTTTCCAACAGTCTTGAAGGAGTTCCCACATATGCTGAGCTCTTGTTGGCTGCTTTTCCTTCACTCTGCTGTCCAACTCATCCCAAACCATCTCAATTGGGTTGAGGTCGGGTGATTGTGGAGGCCAGGTCATCTGATGCAGCACTCCATCGCTGTCCTTCTTGGTCAAATTGCCCTTACACAGCCTGGAGGTGGGTTTTGGGTCATTGTCCTGTTGAAAGAAAAATGATAGTCCCACTAAGCACAAAACAGATGGGAGGGCGTATCACTGCAGAATGCTGTGGTAGCCATGCTGGTTGAGTGTGCCTTGAATTCTAAATAAATCACAGTGTCACCATCACACCTCCTCCATGCTTCACGGTGGGAGCCACACATGTGGAGTTCATCTGTTCACCTACTCTGCCTCTCACAAAGACACAGAGGTTGAAACCAAGAATCTCACATTTGGACTCATCAGACCAAAGGACAGATTTCCACCAGTCTAATGTCCATTGCTCGTGTTTTTTGGCCCAAGCAAGTCTCTTCTTCTTATTGGTGTTCTTTAGTAGTGGTTACTTTGCAGCAATTTGACCATGAAGGCCTGATTCACGCAGTCTCCTCTGAACAGTTGATGTTGAGATGTGTCTGTTACTTGAACTCTGTGAAGCATTTATTTGGGCTGCAATCTTAGGTGCAGTTAATAACTCTAATGAACTTATCCTCTGCAGCAGAGGTAACTCTGGGTCTTACTTTCCTGTGGTGGTCCTCATGAGAGCCAGTTTCATCATAGCGCTTGATGGTTTTTGCGACTGCACTTGAAGAAACTTTCAAAGTTCTTGAAATGTTCCGGACTGACCTTCACGTCTTAAAGTAATGATGGTCTGTCATTTCTCTTTGCTTATTTAAGCTGTTCTTGCCATAATATGGACTTGGTCTTTTACCAAATAGGGCTATCTTCTGTATACCACCCCTAACTTGTCACAACATAACTGATTGGCTCAAACACATTAAGAAGTTAAAAGTTAATTTGTGGAATTTCTTTCCAAGGCACACCTGTTAATTGAAATGCATTCCAGGTGACTACCTCATGAAGCTGGTTGAGAGAATGCCAAGAGTGTGCAACGCTGTCATCAAGGCAAAGGGTGGCTACTTTTTCATTTGTTTAACCCCCTTTTTTTCTTACTACATGATTCCATATGTGTTATTTCATAGTTTTGATGTTTTCACTATTATTCTACAATGTAAAAAATACTAAAAAATAAAGAAAAACCCTTGAATGAGTAGGTGTGTCCAAACTTTTAACTGGTACTGTATATACAGTGAGGGAAAAGTATTTGATCCCCTGCTGATTTTGTACGTTTGCCCACTGACAAAGAAATGATCAGTCTATAATTTTAATGGTAGGTTTATTTGAACAGTGAGACAGAATAACAACAAAAAAATCCAGAAAAACACATGTCAAAAATGCATGTCAAAAATTGATTTGCATTTTAATGATGGAAATAAGTAAACATACAAAATCAGCAGGGGATCAAATACTTTTTTCCCTCACTGTATATGTGTCGTAATTTCTCAAAAATAGACTCTTAGCTTATGGACTTCACATGTTGGTCCTCATTACATGGAAATTACCTTAAAACACTTTTGATATTTCTGCCTTTGAGGAGAGACATTCAACACAACTGCCCTGTTGATCAAGATGCCAGTCTCACATGGTCTTGGCTGGGTTTCTTCTGTAGTATTGTAGATGGATCAATATCCACTACAATCTCAAAGGTGTAACTGGGCTGGTGTGTCTCTCCTGGCTTGGACATCATCTGTATCATCTGTTGCCCTGTAAGCTGTAGGAGCCTTTTTACCAGACCAGTCAAAGACGCATGTGTGGGCAGCGTCATGATGAAATCCAGCCAGTCGCTTTCAGTTTTGAACAGAAACCGGGACAGGGCTATTAAATTGATAAAGTTCAGTGACTGGTATCAGCAGTGACTTGATACAGAACAATGTGGTCCATGACTGTGTCCATTCTGCACCCCCATTTTGAAGTACCTTTAGCAGAGGTAATGAGAGTGCAAGACAGACTTTGTAACTCATTCATTATTTTCATCACTTTAGGAAACTGTTTATTTCATGTTATCAGGCAATAACTGGATAAATATGACCTCTGAGGTTCTGCCTCTGAGCTTGTCAGTGAAAGACCTAATGGTTCCTAAACCTGGGCCCCCTTCATCCTCACTGTAACATAAGTTTGTTTTGAGTTGATCTTTGTTAGCTGAAGAATCTAGCCCCCACTCAGCCTGCAGATGTCTTTCATCAGGGGTGTCAAACTCATTCCACGGAGGGCCGAGGGTCTGCAGCTTTTTGGTTTTTCCTTTCAATTAAGACCTAGACAACCAGGTGAGGGGAGTTCCTCACTAATTAGTGACCTTAATTCATCAATCAAGTACAAGGGAGGAGCAAACACCCACGGACACTTGGCCCTCCGTGGAATGAGTTTGACATGTGTTTTACATGGTGGAGGACAAGTCATGACTTGTTACAAAACCAAACAGGTGGGAGTCCCACCATGCTGATTTGGTCACTCCAACTGCATTGGGTAAATTAATGAATATTTGAACTGTTACATATTCAAATCGGGACCTTTTTTATGAAGACACTTGATCTCTATTGTCACTACTGGTGCTGCTACACCCATAACAGGAAGTTGGCTTTTTCTTTCATTTTCTTTCTGTTTATAATTGTGTTAAATCACTGTCGCAGGCCTTCAGGGATTCATGTCCCCTATTGTTTTATCATATTAACAGGATATCATGATTTAGACTTGGTGATCCTCCAGTTTCAGGTAAAACGTTGTTTGACCATCTTCTTGCTGATACTGAGAGCTGCCCTTTGCCTTGCTTCCTGTTGGTACAGAAAAGGGTAGAACCAGGAGTCATTTCCCCCCTACTCAGGCTCTGCCAGTTTCTATACGTTGAGCCCGGCCATACATCATCGAAGGCAGTGACCGACAACCAGACCATTACCCCGATGAATTTCCCCTACTCGCTGTGTGCCAAGCTAGACTCCTTGAGCAGTGGGTAGGTGGTGTAGAGCACTAGCACTGGTTCTGGTGCCATTGGCCATCAAAGTAAATGGGTTTCATGTCTAACACGACATAGCTTCCTATGAAGGTGTTTATCGCCTGGGGCAGCTGTAACTTACAGTACCTCAACCATGTCCTCCAAAAAACCCTGATGCAGTCATTAATCATTATGCTTTGTTTGGGTCAGTAGTTGGACCAGTCAGCTGATAAATTGCAGCTGGACGCGTGAGTCATTCACGATTTATGTATTAGTCATTCCTGGTCTTTGAAAAAAAATCTACATTTTATTTTCTCCATCCCTTGGAAGAGTTCCCCCCCACCACCATTTTCTCTGACACTCCTCCTTCCGTCCTCTCAAATATGTGGGCTCTGTTAAAATGCTTTGAAAATGCATCCTTCCTACCTATCTGAATTGCCTTCATTGGGGATAGTGGTCACTCTGCTTTCACCTATCTAATCACTTATAGGTCGATGCTTATCTCAAGGAAGGATGAATGTGTTACAGGGCTGTGCTTTTGCCTCCCTTGTACTTCTTTAACCCCTCGTCTCTCTTCTTCCTTCAGAGATTGTTTGTAACGACAGTGAGATGCAGATGAACGGCAGCGCACCCTACGAGGAGCTGGAATACAGCCACGACGAGGCCTCGCTCAACATGCGCGGCGTCTTCCTACACGTGCTGGGCGATGCCCTGGGCTCTGTCATCGTGGTGGTCAACGCCCTCATCTTCACCTTCGTATGGCGGCCGTGCCCGCCCGGCGAGACCTGCTTTAACCCCTGCATCGACAGCCACGCCACTGACGGCAACAGTTCTAGCTTTCAGCGGACCATGGTGGGACCGTGCTGGGTGCTGTACCTGGACCCCACGCTGTGCATCATCATGGTGGGTATCCTGCTCTACACCACCTACCCACTGCTCAAGGAGTCTGCGCTGATCCTCCTGCAGACGGTGCCCAAGCAGATCGACATGCACCGCCTCAATGAGCGGCTGCTCTTGCTGGACGGCGTGCTGGCCATCCACGAACTGCACATCTGGCAGCTGGCAGGCTCACGCATCATCGCCACGGCGCACATAAAGTGTCACGACCCCACGTCCTACATGGACGTGGCCAAGCGCATCAAGGACTTCTTCCACGACGAGGGCATCCACGCCACCACCATCCAGCCCGAGTTCGTTACCATCAACTCCGAGTCAAGCGCCTCCCTCTGCGAGCTCTCCTGCCGGACGCAGTGCGCTCCTAAGCTGTGTTGTGGCGCTGCTGACAAGCTGGGCGTGGCTGGTGCTGGTCCGGTGGGCACGGAGAAGATCCTGAGCAGTGAGGGGAATGCGCTCGCGGCCTCGGCCATAGATGTAATCAACGAGACCCCAGAGGGAGCAGCAGGACCCGGAGCTGCCGTGCTGGAGCAGGCAGCCACTGCAGTTGTCCAGGTGGTTCCTCAGCCGGAACCCGAGGTCGTTATCGCCCGAGAGGTGGAGTCTTCTCTGTGAGAGAGACCAGACAGTCAGAGGAGGTTTTTTTTAAAGTGCGGGCTAAACTTGCCGACGGGTTGTCGTTTGTACGGCGCTCTCGGTTTCTGGAGACGGGTTGAAAAATGGCTCCTCCGCCGCGGTCTGGTTTGATGACACCCTCTGTTCTGAGCCCCTAACCCTCCCACTGCCTACCCCCCCCCCCACTACCTACTCCTCGCCACCTTTACCTCCTCACCTCTGACCCCCTGACCCACTCACAGAGAGCAGCACATTGATGATACTTGTGACTTCACCTCTCACCCAGGCTGGGATTCGGCCTTGTCTGGCCTGCTGCATGTGTGGCCTACCCCTCGTTAGCACCATGTTGTGATGTGTGTTGTCCTGTCCCTCCATGGTGTCTCTGTGCCAAAGCTTCTCAATGCAGGGCAGAAGGGACAAGGGGAGACTCCAACAAGGACAAAGAGCAAATACGACATATGCAAAGCAACGCACACCTGTCTACTCCACAGGTTTTTAAAATCGATCTCTGAACCTTTCATTTATGTATTATTACATTTCTTTTGGATAGGCTTTGAACATCTCTATTTTATTAGCCTCGGGCGCCCAATGGAAAATGATTATATTACAACAAAAATATTTATGTATTTAAGTTTAGTAATGATCTATTATTTCTCTCTGTCAATGCTTTCATAATATTTAGTTTGGATGATGGATTACATTTTTTGTAATTTTTCTGCCACTTGAATATTTGACAAACCATCTATGCTGTAGACTTGTTTTTGAAATTGTGCATTTTACTTTTAATTATGACTTTTTCTGGCCTTGACTCTGTTTTAATGGCTGTGAGTTGAATGCAGATGCTGTGTTAAAAAAAGTCACACCTCGACTTTATTTCAAACTGTTTTGAAATGACACTGAGTACAGTTCAAATAAGTACTGTAGGTTAGCCTATCTTGTATTGGCAAGCTTTGACAAACAACAAATCGGCCTTGCAAGCCTGTGCATCTATCACTGAAATCAAATGTGTACTCCAAAATGTCAACAACAATATTGTTTTAAATCTATGCTGGAGGACATTCAGATGGGTTGTTGAAATTCACACTAATATTCCTCATGAATGTGTTGAGGAAGGGACCTAGTCAAAATCCATGCTGAACGTTTTTAGTTTCTAGTCCTTCTGCTGCAACTTTGCATGACCAAACTGAAGTGTTATTTGAATCACAGAGCTTCAAAACAAGCTAACAGTGCTGCAAAAAAAGTTGCCTACTTCCTTGTTTTCTCAGATCGCAAGAATAACTTTATCGAAATGTCACTTGGGCCTAAGCTTTTCCTTTCTTTGTAGTGAATGGGTTTGTTAGGCTTCATGTGCTGATTTTACAGTAATCTTAGTGGCCTTTTTAATAGAAGGAAATCTGATCATTCCTCGTCCAGTATCATTTATTATCAACATCACAAAGATATCATTTTATATGATGATTCAAGGATGCATTTCAGATATCCACTCAAAGTAAATGTGTATGCAGTATAGAAGCATTGTATTGGGAAATGTACTTTGACACGTTCCTTTGTTTTGAAAATGTCTGGTTACTATTATTCGGTGTCTTTGAGACTCGATCTCTGTGCAAATTGAGTTGTCGTTTTCCGGATTTTAGATATGTGTTTTTGATATATTACAGTACCTGTCAATGTGTCATTGTGAAAATTAAACATGCTTGTTTGGTACAGTTAAGCTGTTCTGTGTTTGTCTATTTTCATACTGTTTCTTTGGACATTAGGTCTACACTTAAGTCACACCCTCAGTTAATATCTGCAATGATACTGATCCATCAGACTGGTCTAGAAGTAAGACTATTAAAGCCACTTGAAGGCCTTATTAAATACATGTCACCATACTGCTTCTTAGCCATTTCAAATGCCATCTTCCACAATACATCTACAGTATGTTTGAAAGGGAATCTATAGTGGGAATAAACGGCATTAGTGACTGAGCATTAGCGTCCATCTCCAGGCAGGGCAGTATGCCATATTAGCCCCTGGCCTAGCTTTGTAGCCCAGTGAACAGCCCAGTGAACAGCCCTGAGGCAGATGGCCTTATGTAAGCGGCCCTGGGGGAGCATTCCACAAAGGCAAACGGCTCTAGTAGTCTATACAGCATTCCAGCGTCCTGCTGCCTCTGCCCACATTTACCTGGCCTGGTTAAACCAGGCTGAGCACTGCGCTCACCATTGTTTCACTTTATTTACATTTGAGTCCCAGGCTGCTACCCATAGTGATTGGTTCAGGGAGGTGGGGGTGGGCGTGTGGTAGGTCTCTATTGTCTGGGTTTATTAAAGTTTAGAATAGGGTTTTGTATGCCTTGAAATAGTCTCTAGAAAGAATAAAGCTGATCAGGTGGAAATTTGACAGAAGCCATTGTTGGAACATTAACTTGAATTGGGATGCATGTTCTATAGATACAATCATTACATTTACATTTTAGTCATTTAGCAGACGCTCTTATCCAGAGCGACTTACAGTATGAATTCATACATTTCATTTCATGCATTTCTTTTTTTTTCTTCTTTTTCGTACTGCAATAGTATGTTCACTCTGGCCATCAGCTATATCTGAAAGCTCACATAACATTTTAGTATTTATTTATTATTTTTTTTAAATTATATATTCCTTTAACTAGACAAGCAGTTAAGAACAAATTCTTATTTACAAGGACGGCCTACCCCGGCCAAACCCAGACGATGCTGGGCCAATTGTGTGCCGCACTATGGGACTCCCAATCACGACCGGTTGTGATACAGCCTGGAATCGAACAAGGGTCTGTAGTGACACCTCTAGCACTGAAATGTAGTGTCTTAAACCGCTGTGAAGCAGCCTGGAATCGAACAAGGGTCTGTAGTGACACCTCTAGCACTGAAATGCAGTGCCTTAGACCGCTGAACCAGGGTCTGTAGTGACACCTCTAGCACTGAAATGCAGTGCCTTAGACCGCTGAACCAGGGTCTGTAGTGACACCTCTAGCACTGAAATGCAGTGTCTTAGACCGCTGAACCAGGGTCTGTAGTGACTCCTCTAGCACTGAAATGCAGTGCCTTAGACCGCTGAACCAGGGTCTGTAGTGACACCTCTAGCACTGAAATGCATTGCCTTAGACCGCTGAACCAGGGTCTGTAGTGACACCTCTAGCACTGAAATGCAGTGCCTTAGACCGCTGAACCAGGGTCTGTAGTGACACCTCTAGCACTGAAAGGCAGTGCCTTAGACAGCTGCGCCACTCGGGAGCCCTAATGCTGATCACTTGCTGGTTTAATCTGTCTAGACACCTTTCTGAGGATGTTTCCCTGATCTGATTTTTAATAGATATAGTTTCCTTTTGACTACCGATTCGTTTAGCTTTTGTTGCGTACATTGATGATGTAGCCTGTGCTTACAAATGTGCTGGCTAGGAGGAATCATTTTAGCTTCAGCTTGACCTTTTTAACCCGTGAGCTTTGGTCCACCTGCTCTAGCCTTTTTTAGAGAGCATTCAATTCAGCCCTGTGTCCCCGCCTCAACCAAGCCCCAAACCCCCTTTTCCAACAACCCGCACCCCACCCACCCATCACACAACCTGGCTGGACTCCAGTGAACAAAGCCAGTGAGACAGATGGTCTGGTCCTCCACGAACATAATGACCAGTCCTACCATCCTTCCCCCATAGACCGCTGAGTGGAGCAACCCAGTGCTGCAGTGAGGCCCTGTGAGGCAGAGTGCAGTGGTCAGTCAGTGAGGCCCTGTGAGGCATAAACCAGTGGTCAGTCAGTGAGGCTCTGTGAGGCATAAACCAGTGGTCAGTCAGTGAGGCTCTGTGAGGCATAAACCAGTGGTCAGTCAGTGAGGCCCTGTGAGGCATAAACCAGTGGTCAGTCAGTGAGGCCCTGTGAGGCAGAGTGCTGTGGTCAGTCAGTGAGGCCCTGTGAGGCATAAACCAGTGGTCAGTCAGTGAGGCTCTGTGAGGCATAAACCAGTGGTCAGTCAGTGAGGCCCTGTGAGGCATAAACCAGTGGTCAGTCAGTGAGGCCCTGTGAGGCATAAACCAGTTGTCAGTCAGTGAGGCTCTGTGAGGCATAAACCAGTGGTCAGTCAGTGAGGCCCTGTGAGGCATAAACCAGTGGTCAGTCAGTGAGGCTCTGTGAGGCAGAAACCAGTGGTCAGTCAGTGAGGCCCTGTGAGGCAGAGTGCAGTGGTCAGTCAGTGAGGCTCTGTGAGGCATAAACCAGTGGTCAGTCAGTGAGGCCCTGTGAGGCATAAACCAGTGGTCAGTCAGTGAGGCCCTGTGAGGCATAAACCAGTGGTCAGTCAGTGAGGCTCTGTGAGGCATAAACCAGTGGTCAGTCAGTGAGGCCCTGTGAGGCATAAACCAGTGGTCAGTCAGTGAGGCTCTGTGAGGCATAAACCAGTGGTCAGTCAGTGAGGCTCTGTGAGGCATAAACCAGTGGTCAGTCAGTGAGGCCCTGTGAGGCATAAACCAGTGGTCAGTCAGTGAGGCCCTGTGAGGCAGAGTGCTGTGGTCAGTCAGTGAGGCCCTGTGAGGCATAAACCAGTGGTCAGTCAGTGAGGCCCTGTGAGGCAGAACCCAGTGGTCAGTCAGTGCAGCTGTGAGGCCCTGGTTCTCCACTGTTGTTCCAGAGAGCTAGCTGCCATCTCTATCCCCTAACCCCTAACCCTCCCCCCACAGAGTACAGATGACCTCTACAGTTTGGTTCAATGGGCTTGGCACACTCCGACTTTAAGGGGAAGAGATGGTTAAATGGTTACATAACTGCTGACAGGCCAGTTTCACGTCTGCTTTCTCCACAGAAAAACTAAATAATACACTGCTGACAGGCCAGTTTCACGTCTGCTTTCTCCACAGAAAAACTAAATAATAAGGGTACCGAAACTACCAAGTTGAGGTCATTGAAAGTTGGTTCTGAATCAGAAGTTTGGTTTGGAAAGTTGGTTCTGAATCAGAAGTCTTTTCAAGGCACATCAGATCACACAGACAACCCTGAATGTGGTCCTATCAATAAGAACACCCATCATTTCCTATAAATAGATTAAATAACCAAAATCGAACTATTAGTAATGAATTACTCTCTACATTTGTAATAATAATGTCCACGGTGTATGACACTGCTGCATCGGGGTGAATCAGGATTTGGGAGAAATGATTGTCTGCAGCCAGTCTGACTTGGAGTGATGATTCAGACAGTTTGAAGGGGAATACTTGCTTGGGAATGAGGATGAACCATTGAGAGTGCCCTAGAGAATGTCAGTGATATTGCCAAGCTAGTAAGAATAGTCTGTAATGGGAATGATCTAGGCAAGGGGGATATAGACTGAGAAAAATACTTCATATTTTTATTGAACTAGTCAGTTAAAAACAAATTCTTATTTACAATGACAGCCTAACCCAGACACCCCTGGGCCAATTGTGTGCCACCCTATGGGACTCCCAATCATAGCCATTTGTGATACAGCCTGGAATTGAACCGGGGTCTGTAGTGATGCCTTAAGCACTGAGATACAGTGCCTTAGACCGCTGCGCCACTCGGGAGCCCTATAGGAGGGTCAACACCAAAGGAATAGAAAGAGAAAATAACTGCCAAAATGGATTATACCATAATGCCCCACCCCTCCCCCACAACACTTCCCACAGCCCCTTCCTCGAAGTCGAATCACATGATAACTGTGTAGGTTCTGTTCCAAATGGCACTCTATTCCCTATGTAGTGCACTACTTTTGACCAGGGCCCCTAGTTGTGCACTATATATGGAATAGGGTGCCATTTGGGACACAGTCCTACTGAGAAAAGAGCTGTCCCATCCCTGGGAGATTAGGGAATGTTGGAATGTTACATGTCAGATGATGATGATGATGATGATGCTCACCCAGGAACGAAGGCTCACATGGTGGCCAACAGTGACACAACACCAAGTTGACACTCTTAGCGCAAAACTCTCTGCTGAAATGTATTTTTTCTGTCACTCACATTTGATGTTTTGTCTCACTTTTTGAGATAAAATGTTTTGGGTAGTTACATTAAAATGGAATAAAGTCCAACATCCTGGAGATCTTAGATTCTCCACAAAACATGTAATGTTCTCTATGCACCTGGAAATACGATATGTGTGCAAGCTATACTTTTTTGTGACAGACCCACACAGTTCATTCAATGCAAATCATTTTATTTTACTCAAGGCAGGTCTCTTCTACTGCTTCACAGAACAGACACCATTTTGAAGGAAGGGAGTGAAAGAAGGAAGGAGAGAAGAAACGAGGGGGAGAAAAGTAGAGGAAGGAATGGGTTAATGTTACCCCAGGGCTGAGTACACTGTATGCCTCATGCCTCACTCAGCATTTTCTCAGACTTTGATCATAGTTGAGTTGAGTGGGTTCAACCTGCAATAATGAACGTCTCACTGATAAACCAACTGCCAACGGCATCAACATGACCCAGGTGTAATACTCACCCGCTTTATTGTGTAATCAATAGATAAAGCATTTAGCACAACACCTTAAACTAACATCTCATGGCTCTAGATCAATTGGCCCATGTGAAAGACATGCACGGTTATCAACTACTTATACACATGTTGATGTTGTTGTTATAATAATTGTGTGTGTACTGTTATATCTTCAGTTGACTTGAGTTCTGGCCCTTCAACTAGCACGATCAAAAGTAGAGCCAACACCTGTTGGCAGTGTTGGGGAAGCTACTCTGAAAATATAGTTGACCAAACTACCAATTACTTCACACTGGAAGAACTTAAGCTACACTAAAGCTATCCTTAAGAAAAATATAGTTTACTTCACTAAAGTTACTATGAAAAAGTAGTGTTCACTACATCCAAACTACTTTGGAAAATGATCCTATGTAAATCTGAAATGTCATAGACAACAAATTGCAACATATCACTCTGGAGTATGTCATGATGGCGCCAGGGGAGATGGCTACTGTCTTATTGGCTCTTAACCAAACATGTTATTTTGTTTGTTTTTTCGCGTTGTTCGTAACTTGTTTTGTACATAATGTTGCTGCTACCGTCTCCTATGACCGAAAGAGCTTCTGGATATCAGAACTATGATTATTCACCTCAGGTTAGACAAAGAGTTTTTCTTTAATGAGTCGGACGGGATGGATATACTACAGACACCCGACCCGGCCCAGATCCCTGTCATTCGCTGGAGAAGGAAACAGAGATTTTGCGGAAAAAGATCAGGGTGCGTTATGAGGATCAGGCGACAAGTGGCTAATCCGCCTTTGCCTTCCGTCATGCTAGCTAACATTCAATTGCTGGAAAATAAATGGGATGAACTGAAAGCACATATATCCTACCAACGGGACATTCAAAACTGTAATATCTTATGTTTCACCGAGTTGTGTTTGAATGACGACATTAAGAACATACAGCTGGCGGATTATACACTCTATAGAACAGCAGCCTCTGGTAAGAAACGGGGCGGGACCTATGCTTAAATGTAAACATCAGCCGGTGCACGATATCTAAGGAAGTCTCAAGGTTTTGCTCGCCTGAGGTAAAGTATCTCATGATAAGCTGTAGACCACACTATCTACCTAGAGAGTTTTCATCTGTATTTTTTGTAGCTGTCTACATACCACCACAGACCGATACTGGTACTAAAATAGCACTGAATGAGCTGTATACCGCCATAAGCAAACAGGAAAATGCTCATCCAGAGGCGGCGCTCATAGTGGCCAGGGACTTTAATGCAGGGAAACTTAAAACCAGTTTTACCTAATTTCTATCAGCATGTTAAATGTGCAACCAGAGGGAAAACAAATTCTAGACCACCTTTACAACACACAGAGACAGGTACAAAGCTCTCCCTCACACTCCATTTGGCAACTCTGACCATATTTCTTTCCCCCTCATTCCTGCTTACAAGCAAAAATGAAAGCAGGAAGCACCAGTGACTCGGTCTATAAAAAAGTGGTCAGATGAAGCAGATGATAAACCACAGGACTGAGTTGCTAGCACAGACTGGAATATGTTCCGGGATTCTTCTGATGGCATTGAAGAGTACATCACCTCAGTCACTGGCTTTATCAATAAGTGCCTCGAGGACGTTGTCCCCACAGTGACTGTACATACATACCCCAACCAGGAGCCATGGATTACAGGCAACATTCGCACTGAGCTAAAGGGTAGAGCTGCCGCTTTCAAGGAGCAGGACTCTAACCCGGACGCTTATAAGAAATCCCACTATGCCCTCCGACAAACCATCAAACAGGCAAAGCGTCAATACAGGACTAAGATCGAATCGTACTACACTGGCTCCGATGCTCATTGGATGTGGCAGGGCTTGCAAACTATTACAGACTACAAAGGGAAGCACAGCTGAGAGCTGCCCAGTGACACGAGCCTACCAGACGAGCTAAATAACGTCTATGCTCACTTCGAGGCAAGTAACACTGAAACATGCATGAGAGCATCAGCTGTTCCGGGCGACTGTGTGATCACGCTCTCCGTGGCCGATGTGAGTAAGACCTTTAAACAGGTCAACATTCACAAGGCCCGCAGGGCCGGATGGATTACCAGGACGTGTACTCCGAGCATGCTCTGACCAACTGGCAAGTGTCTTCACTGACATTTTCAACCTCTCCCTGTCTCAGTCTGTAATACCAACATGTTTCAAGCAGACCACCATAGTCCATGTGCCCAAGAACACTAAGGTAACCTGCCTAAATGACTACCGACCTGTAGCACTCACGTCTGTAGCCATGAAATGCTTTGAAAGGCTGGTCATGGCTCACATCATCCCAGAAACCCTAGACCCACTCCAATTTGCATACCGCACCAACAGATCCACAGAGGATGCAATCACTATTGCATTCCACACTGCCCTTTCACACCTGGACAAAAGGAACACCTATGTGAGAATGCTATTCATTGACAACAGCTCAGCATTCAACACCATAGTGCCCTCAAAAGCTCATCACTAAGCTAAGGACCCTGGGACTAAACACCTCCCTCTGCAACTGGATCCTGGACTTCCTGACGTGCCGCCCTCAGGTGATAAGGGTAGGTGACAACACATCCGCCACGCTGATCCTTAACACAGGGGCCCCTCAGGGGTGCGTGCTCAGTCCCCTCCTGTACTCCCTGTTCACTCATGACTGCATGGCCAGGCACAACTCCAACACCATCATTAAGTTTGCTGATGATACATCAGTGGTAGGCCTGATCACCGACAATGATGAGACAACCTCTCCCTCAACATGATCAAGACAAAGGAGATAATTGTGGATTACAGGAAAAGGAGGAACGAGCACACCTCCATTCTCATTGACGGGCTGTAGTGGAGCAGGTTGAGAGCTTCAAGTTCCTTGGTGTCCACATCACCAACAAACTAACATGGTCCAAGCACACCAAGACAGTCTTGAAGAGGGCACAGCAAAACCTATTTGACATGGGTCCTCAGATCCTCAAAAGGTTTTACAGTTGCAGCATCGAGAGTATCCTGATGGGTTGCATCACTGCCTGGTATGGCAACTGCTCGGCCTCTGACCACAAGGCACTACAGAGGGTAGTGCATATGACCCAGTGCATCACCGGGGCCAAGCTTCCTGCCATCCAGGACCTCTATACCAGGCGGTGTCAGAGGAAGGCCCTAAAAATTGTCAAAGACTCCAACCACCCTAGTCATAGACTGTTCTCTATGCTACCACACGGCAAGCGGTACAGGAGCGCCAAGTCTAGGTCCAAGAGGCTTCTAAACAGCTTCTACCCCCAAGCCATAAGACTCCTGAACAGATAATCAAATGGCTACCCAGTCTACTTGCATTGCCCTCCCCCCACCCTCTTCTACTCTGATGCTACTCTCTGTTATTATCTATGCATAGTCACTTTAATAACTCTACCTACATGTACATATTACCTCAATTACCTCGACACCAGTGCCTCCGCACATTGACTCTGTACTGGTAACCCCTGTCTATAGCCTCTCTATTGTTATTTACTGCTGCTCTTTAATTATTTGTTATTCTTATCTCTTACTTTTTGGGGGGTATTTTCTAAAACTGCCTTGTTGGTTAAGGTCTTGTAAGTAAGCATTTCACTGTGAGGTCTACACCTGTTGTGTTCGGCACATGTGACAAATACAATTAAATGTTTTTATTTTATTTGAGTCAGATGTTAACAGAATGTGTAATTTAGCTTATTAAACACAAAAACAATATTTAAAGTGAGGATTGGGCAGGTCAGATGTCGAAAAAGAGAAACAAATATTCCCTACTTCACCCATATTTGGTTTTCATTTAGCAAAACGTTAGTGTGTACAGTAGTTTCTGTAGTTAGCTACACCACTACATGTCAAAAAAGTAAATAACTACTGAAAACACTACCAAGATTTGAATTTAGTTAAAACTACCACCAAGCTAGAGCAAAATGTAATTATATTACTAGTTGAACTACTCCTCAACTCCTGTTGTCAAACCTAACACTTTCAGTAAGATGCAAAAGTTCACAAATGATAAAATCTGAAGGATTGTCGACATGTATGTAACAAGGAAAAACAAAGGAAATGTTTAGCTGGGGACGTTCCAGTATCAGGATGAGCATGCTCCTATCAGACGACCTTGTTCGGGTCATCATAAAGACCTCAGGATTATGAGGAGCTGTATCATTAACAATAAAAAATTTTACATTTGACATTTTAGTCATTTAGCAGACGCTCTTATCCAGAGCGACTTACAGTAGTGAATGCATACATTTCATTTCATACATTTCATATCATACACTTTTTTTTTTTTCCTTTCTACTGGCCCCCCGTGGGAATCGAACCCACAACCCTGGCGTTGCAAACACCATGCTCTACCAACTGAGCTACAGGGAAGGCTAAAAATAAAGATGCATTGATTGACAGCGATTGCAAAACAAATGACAGGATGTGCAGAGGAATGTTTGGGAAAGACTGAAAAATTACGTTTCTCAGTTCATGGAATTCTATTAGGTAACCTTGACGATTTACATTTTCACAGTCTCGCTAATCTTTCAAGATAAACGGAAGTATTGGGTTACTTATTGTACTGTACTCCATAGTGTAAAGGCCTTTAGTAAAACTGGATGCAAGGTACAGAGCATCATGGGTACTGTACTACGTCATGCTACTCTGCTTAGCAGTGCACTGAACATCACACATGTAACTGAGTAACCTACTGTACAATCTACATAGCCAAGAGTACAACATAGAATATTACAAAACTGAAAACAAGACTGAAAAATACACCATGCTGAAAAACAAACCATTTCACAGCAACCGACCGCGTGCTATATTCTACTCAGATGGCAGACACTGCTTGGCTGGCATATTACGGACCACATTCCATACTCCTCAACCCCCCCCATGACATCACTGGGCGCCCCAATAGACCCGCTAAGCCCAAGTTGAATAGAGCAGCAGGCTGGATGGAGGGAGCAGGCAGACTAGAGCTGCCATGTCACATTCTCTATCTCACTGCTCCCAATCGAGAGGCAGCCTGGATTCAGGCCTACAGGACCATAGGACAAACCAAGGATGTACGAAACCAAGGAAGCTAAACTTAAACGGACTCATCCTCTTTTGACTGAACATCTTATGTGTAAGTTTGTGTTGATTTCTGTGTGAAATGTTCCCCTTTTTTTCCCTTGAGGCCTATAAATAGACAACATGTTATTTCATTGGGCCTTCGTTGTTTTTCTAGATTAAAAGGATAAGGGCCCAAGAACTGATAAAACCTTTGACCAAAGCAATAATGTTGGAGCGATGAGACAAGCATCTTCCCTTATACAATCATATTACTACAGTAGATCAATTCTAACATACACTTGAAAAATTATTTGTATTGCGCTGTTAACAAAGTATATTTATCACAGGGAGTGTCATTTATAATCTCTCCTTCTCTCTCTCCCTCTCCTCCTTTGTTCAAAGAGCCTTGGGGGGACATTCAGTGGCTCTTTTATCTGAGGAAAGCAAGGTCAAAGCCATTCCAGAACACACACGTGCAAGCACACACACTCCTTGTCACGGGGATGTGCAGGAGAGACACATGAGATACAGAATAAACAACACATTATCAAACAACCTCTTGCTCAATTTTTCACAATTTACCAGGAGCTCTCTCAACACAACACAGATCTAAACTGAGTGGATAAATCATTAGGAACACCTTCCTAATATTGAGTTGCAACCCCCTTTGCCCTCAGAACAGCTTCAATTCGTTGGGACATGGACTCTACAAGGTGTCCAAAGCATTCCACAGGGATTCTGGCCCATGTTGACTCCAATGCTTCCCACAGCTGTCAAGATGGCTGGATGTCCTTTGGGTGATGGACCATTCTTGATACACACAGGAAACTGTTGAGCACGAAAAACCCAGCAGCGTTGCAGTTCTTGACACAAACCGGTGCGCCTGGAACCTACTACCATACCCCGTTCTAACGCACTTAAATATTGTCTTGCCCATTCAATGGCACAAATACACAATCCATGTCTCGGTTGTCTCAAGGCTTAAAAATCCTTCTTTAACCTGTCTCCTCCCATTCATCTACACTGATTTAAGTGGTTTAAACAAATTACATCAATAAGGGATCATAGCTTTCACCTGGATTCACCTGGTCAGTCTATATCATGGAAAGAGCCGGTGTTCTTAATGTTTTGTATACTCAGTGTATAGTTCAGTAATTCTGACCAGAGGCCCACTCTCTTTCCTATGTACTGCTCCCTCTATCTAACAGTTTCCCAAACCTCTCCTCCAGCACCCCTAGCCATTTAACATTTGTATCTATTTATTACTGAACTAGCACATCTGATGAAACTAAAGAGGAACTTGGGCATTAGTTGATAAGTTGAATCAGGTGTGCTAATTCAGGAATAGTTGAAATACATGGAAGAGCTTGGGGTCCCAGAGGAGAGGTTGGAGAACCATTGGTCTAACACGGCTTTCTCTAATGCTGTGACAGGTCATGTAGTGACTGTTACAGTGGTCCTCTTAATTCTATCTGTGTCCCAGACAAGATGCTGTCGGGGGAGGAGGAGGGGTTAGAGGACCACCCCACCGTGGCCTTTACAGGTGAGAGTCAACAGAATACTGGACGAAACCCTAACTAACGGAAAACTAGAAATACACAAACCAGGTTTGTATTCATTAAGGAATGCACAGAAAATGAGGTTTTTTTTGCAGTTCTTGACACACTCCAGTGCACCTATTACCATATCCCATTCAAAAACACTTAAATATTTTGTCTTGCCCATTCACCCTCTGAATGGCACACATACACAATCCATGTCTCAATTGTCTCAAAGCTTGAAAATCAATTAATAACCTCCTCCCCCCCTTCTCCTCCCCTTCATCTACACTGATTGAAGTGGATTTAACAGGTGACATCAATAAGGGACCATTGATTTCACCTGGATCCACCTGGTCAGTCTATGTAGTTGTAAAACATGTACTGTTATTGGACCACAAAGGACATATTTTCTGGAGGTACACGGACAGACACACACAGAGACACACACAGAGACACACACACACAGAGACACACACAGACAGACACACACAGACAGACAGACACACACAGACAGACACACACAGAGACACACACACACACAGACAGACACACACAGAGACACACACACGTAATTGATTGTGATGACTGATTAAGTGTTCCGTTTAACAGACATGTTCACTTTAACATTCAGCATCACACAAATCAACCCCATGTCAAACCTGTGTAGTTTGTGTATGCCGTAATGGAATTAACTTCCAGACTATGAATTCATGCCTCTAAAGCCATAGGCTGTAGTGTGACTAATCTTGGTAATGCTTTCTTGATATTTTCCACTGCTAAATCTTGAGAAATAGACCAATAAGCCTGTACAACACACACCCAATAGCTGAGACCAAAGCTCCCCAGGTTAAATGTGCTTTTGGCCAAAGTCAACCATTCTGTTGGCTTAACTCCTTCAGCTAATCCATGGCCTATTCATACTTATTTCTCAAATAAAATCTAGCTTATCATTTCGTCCATGGAGGTTGTAGGTTATAAAAGGTTGGGTGAAAGTAACTCAAAATTCCCCAAAGGGCAGATTACCAGGTCAGAGGGTAAACAACTGGAGGTTCGTACTGAATCTACAGTGTGCCAGGCCTAGAGTGGTAAAATAAGCACATGCCAGTGGCGAGGCCATGCCAAGCCAGTTACTAGGCCAAAAGCCGATGGCGCCTCTAGAATCCTGGGACCACATTCATTAACTGTGAACAACAATAATGTGTGTATTTGAGCAATTTCAGCATTAACCAAAATTGTCATTTCTTGAACAGGTAAACTGACAGCTTCCATCAAGGTGACCAAACCTTTGACACATCTTGTGTTTTGTGTAGCTTATGATAAATCTTGTGTTTTGTGTGTGTGTGACAAAGTGGAAATTCCATCCCGACTGGAGAGTGAACTCACACTACCCTCCACATTGTTGCACAACTACATACTCAATAATAATAGTAATAATATATTTTTTTGGGGGGGGTGCTTATATTTGTTTTTTTACACACTTGTACAAGTGTCAGTGTGTCATTGAAATGTGTTTCTTCATATCCCAACTCCCCCTGAGACACCCGCAGGGAGTGAGGTCACGGCCAGGGTCACAATTGTCCAGCGCCCCTGGAGCAATTGGGGTTAAGTGCCTTGTTCAACATCGCTCCCCAGGCCTATCAATAACAAAGACCCAGAAAAGCCAAGGGGTCCATAGCTGTGAATATTAGAAAAAGATGACCTTTTAACGTTTTTTCTCAGTCTCAAAATGCCTCTCTTGGTTGCACTTCCCTTTGCAACACACTAACACAATAAAGGCGGGTTGAACAAAGAGAAAAAATACCTTAAAAAAATCCATAAATGTATAATTATTTTGCAATTTATATCTACAGGCTACAGGCTACATGGAGGTTTTTCTTTCATTATTTTAGGCATTAGTGCATAAGCCTAAACTTTAGGGCTTAATAATAATGATTTTGAAACTGTTAACGTCAATCCATGGAGGCAAAAAGGACATTATCGAAGTTTAATTCAAGAAGACAAAAGCTGCAAAAGGAGAGTTGAAAATAAGGGAGGGCCAGAAAAGTAATGTTTGGAAAAGATTTGGTGAAGTGGTAAAAGACGATGATAGCAGAAAGAAAGAAATCATATTTCTCCACTCTTGTTCCCAAGCCGGAATTTGATCTACATTTGTTGTATCATTTTACTGCAAGAAATGCTTAATTCTGCAGGAGTTATTATTAAGGCTATGTGAGAGGTTATAGACCAACAGTCAGTGTCCAGATTTCAGTTTCCATTTAACCCATCTTAAAACCTCTTACATCTAGACGTTCCGCAAGCGGAACACATGCTCCAATAGCCAATGATGGGCGTGGCGCGAATTACAAATTCCTCAAAAATACAAAAACTTCCATTTTTCAAACATATGACTATTTTACACCATTTTAAAGACAAGAACCTCCTTTATCTAACCACACTGTCCGATTTCAAAAAGGCTTTACAACGAAAGCAAAACATTAGATTATGTCAGCAGAGTACCCAGCCAGAAATAATCAGACACCCATTTTTCAAGCTAACATATAATGTCACATAAATCCAAACCACAGCTAAATGCAGCACTAACCTTTGATGATCTTCATCAGATGACACCCCTAGGACATTATGTTATACAATACATGCATGTTTTGTTCAATCAAGTTCATATTTATATCAAAAACCAGCTTTTTACATTAGCATGTGACGTTCAGAACTAGCATACCCCCCGCAAACTTCCGGTGAATTTACTAAATTACTCACGATAAACGTTCACAAAAAACATAATTATTTTAAGAATTATAGATACAGAACTCCTCTATGCGCTCGCTATGTCCGATTTTAAAATAGCTTTTCGGTGAAAGCACATTTTGCAATATTCTCAGTAGATCGGCTAGCTATTTAGACACCCACCAAGTTTGGCACTCACCAAAGTCAGATTTACTATAAGAAACATGTTATTACCTTTGCTGTTCTTCGTCAGAATACACTCCCAGGACTTCTACTTCAATAACAAATGTTGGTTTGGTCCCAAATAATCCATAGTTATATCCAAACAGCGGCGTTTTGTTCGTGCGTTCAAGACACTATCCGAAAGGGTAAATAAGGGTTACGCGCCCGACGCGTTTCGTGACAAAAAAATTCTAAATATTCCATTACCGTACTTCGAAGCATGTCAACCGCTGTATAAAATCAATTTTAATGCCATTTTTCTCTTAAAAAAGCGATAATATTCCGACCGGGAAAGCGTGTATACGTTCAAAGAGAGAGAAAGTAAAAGCATGGGATCCCCTCGTGCACGAGCCTCAGTCTGATGGCCCTCTGATCGACCACCATCCAAACGCACTAAGGTTTTTCAGCCAGCGGCTGGAATTACATCATTCAGCTTTTTCCCGGGTTCTGAGAGCCTATGGGAGCCGTAGGAAGTGTCACGTTACAGCAAAGATCCTAAATTTTCTTTAAACAGAGCCAAGAAGCTCAAGGAATGGTCAGAGAGGGTACTTCCTGTTTGGAATCTTCTCAGGTTTTTGCCTGCCATATGAGTTCTGTTATACTCACAGACACCATTCAAACAGTTTTAGAAACTTTAGAGTGTTTTCTATCCAAAGCCAATAATTATATGCATATTCTAGTTTCTGGGCAGGAGTAATAATCAGATTAAATCGGGTACGTTTTTTATCCGGCCGTGAAAATACTGCCCCTAGCCATAACAGGTTAACAATAGTCTACAGTTCTCTTGACATGCCACAGGCCTATTTGAAGTCCTGTCTTGTGACTGTTGAATTTTCATGGCGCCAAACAATTACCACACACAACAGATGTTGTTCAATTGGTAACAAACCTTTTTGTACTCTTCTTATGCTTCTTAAAGGAAGAGATGCAGGCTCTCAGAGATGGATGGGAGTCGCTCCTGTCTGAGGCAACACTGATTGCTACGCAAATGGATGTTGCACCTCAATTTAGCAAGGAACACAGCCGCCAGAGGAAAAGGAAGAGATTCCATGATGAGACCTCTCAAGAGGAGACAACTCAGGACAGTGCAGCAGCGGTGTTTGGGAACACAGAGGAAAAGGAAGAGATTCCATGATGAGACCTCTGAAGAGGAGACAGCTCAGGACAGTGCAGCAGCGGTGTTTGGGAACACAGAGGAAAAGGAAGAGATTCCATGATGAGACCTCTGAAGAGGAGACAGCTCAGGACATTGCAGCAGCGGTGTTTGGGAACACAGAGGAAAAGGAAGAGATTCCATGATGAGACCTCTGAAGAGGAGACAGCTCAGGACATTGCAGCAGCGGTGTTTGGGAACACAGAGGAAAAGGAAGAGATTCCATGATGAGACCTCTGAAGAGGAGACAGCTCAGGACAGTGCAGCAACGGTGTTTCAGAATAAAGTGTTTTTTACTGCTATGGACAACATCATAAGTGACCTGGACACTAGGTTCCACACCACTGCAAAAATTGTAGAATTATTTTCTGCTGTTCTGAAAGTTGGGCAGATTAGTGAGGATAAAGTCCCTTCTGTGTGCCAACCACTGATCATGAAGTATTCCAGAGATCTTACACTTCATTATGAAGAAAGACACCTGAACAGTGTATATGCTGCCACTTTCCCCCCCTAACTTGTCCCCTCTTGGTCTCCTGAATGCAATTTGTAAGATGCTGCTGCAAAGCATTTTTGGAGAAGTGTGCATTGCTTTTTACATATATTTTGCACACTGCCTGTGACTGTTGCTGGTGGCGAGAGAGCTTTCAGTAAGCTAAAACTGATTAAAAAAAAACAATTTGAGGTCCACTATGTCCCAGGACAGGCTTTGTAGTCTTGCCATGCTGTCCATTGAAAGTCAGATAGCTAGAAAGCTGGACTTCAAAGACTTGATCAGTGACTTTGCTAGTAAGAAGGCTCGGCGCTAGGCTGAGCAAGGGCCAGTGTGTCACACCATGATCTGTTTCACCTGTCTTTGTTATTGTCTCCACACCCCTCCAGGTGTCGCCCATCTTCCCCATTATCCCCTGTGTATTTATACCTGTGTTCTCTGTTTGTCTGTTGCCAGTTTGTCTTATTTGTCAAGCCAACCAGCGTTTTTGTGTCGGCTCCTGCTTTTCCCCAGTCTCTCTTTTCTTGTCCTCCTGGTTTTTGACCCTTGCCTGTCCTGGCCACCATGCCTGCCCCTGAGCCTGCCTGCCGTCCTGTAACTTTGCCCCACCTCTGGACTACCGACCTCTGCCTGACCTGACCCTGAGCCTGCCAGCCGTCCAGTACCTTTGCCCCTGTTGCTGTAATAAACATTGTTACTTCGACACGGTCTGCATCTGGGTCTTACCTTGATACCTGATACAGTGATAACTGTTAAATGGCATGGCTATGGTTATTGGATCACTACACACATGATGTCCACAGGCTGAGAACAAGACTGAGAACAGACTGAGAACAAGATATATCTCAAAGTAATGGCTGGATTGCCATAAAATGTGTTGTGCACAATCAAGACCCCAAGTGGAAGAAACCTATTGATTTGGTGACCACTTGACCTTTCCCCTAGCGCCACCATCAGGCCTTTTCATTTCCATGTTGTTTTCCATTTTCCATTTCCACTTTTCCAGCTGCTGATTTTCTAGGTGGTATGTATACTTAGTTCAATCTGCTGTTGATTTTATTATTTGGTTTGTTAAATCATTCTATAGATGATAATGTTCATTTATTTTAATTTAAGAGGTTAATGTATATTTAAGTTATATTTATTGTAAGTTATTCATGAATGTTAAGAGAATTTTCCATTCACGAATTATACCATTAAAATTACCTTTAGATTGTAGAAGATGGCCTTTAGCACATTTCTTATAGAGGGTATCATTCTTGCATTAAATAGTGAATTCCACTGTATGCAGAATGTTGCATGCATGTCTGCACAGTGTTATATTTTCACAGCTCACTGTCAGTAAATATTGTACAGTAAATATTGGACTACAAGAGAGTTGCAAGCCTGCAAAGTTAGAGTTATTTAAAGCTTTGGATGGTCGATTGGGTTCTGGAGGTGTGTGGTTACAGCAATTGCGCAGGGTTTGAGTGGCCTGTGGTGGTGGGGCCCAATGTGATATCTTTTCTTGGGGCCCAAAATCTGGCACCGCCCTATGGGACTCCCGGTCACAGCCGGTGGTGACAGTCTGGGATCGAACCCAGGTCTGTAGTGAAGCCTCAAGCACTGCGATGCAGTGCTTTAGACCGCTGTGCCACCTTGGAGGCGGGTTACTTCTACCTCCAACATTGTGACCTTCCATTATAGAGCTTTGCTTAGGGTGTGGATTGAGGCCTATACAATCATATCAGTTGTTTCCTTCATTGAATTCACATTTCCTTATTTCTATTGTGGCTGTGTTTCTTTGCGCCAATGGAAAGTCTACAAAACTATGAGCAAACCAACCTTTGTATTGAATACATGGAATTGGATTATGATGATACCGATGAATGAATCACAATGTGCTTATTAGTTACTTATTTATGACCATATTGCAGGGGCTGAGTTACTAGCCTCTTTGCGCTCTTTCATGCTGTCTTTGGGAGGGCACATCACATCATGCCAGGTCTTTTTCACTATACTCAACTCCATAATGTAGGTTGAGTCTCTGATGTTATTTTCCTTCCTGGGCTTACTCGACCTTGTCTCAAGGTAGCATTAGTGGTCTGTTGACATCCCTTAAGGGGTGTGGGGGCTGTGTTTTGGCAGAGTTTGGCAGAGTGGTTGGGGTTAACTCCTACCTGGTTGGCCCTGTCCAGGGGAGACTTTGGATGGGGCCACAGTGTCTGGCCTGATGATTCCTGGCTGTGCCTGTCTCCAGTCCACCTGGTCGTGCTGCTGTATCCCGTTCTGCTGCTCTGATGTAGCCATCATGGTTATTATTTGGCACTGCTCGAACATCTTGAAAAACTATCTGGCCTTAATTTGACACACGTACTCTTAGACCTCTACGTGGTACATGTTAGCTGTTCCCATTACAGAACCTGGCACATTTAGCTATATGCTAACCTGACCAGGTGGCAGTGATTATTTCCCGTAACTGTCTCGTCTATATTTGTATGAACATAACAAGAGTCAACAACCGAGACATAAACTGAACAAGTTCCACAGACATGTGACTAACAGAAATGGAATAATGTGTCCCTGAACAAAGGGGGGTTCAAAATCAAAAGTAAGTCAGTATCTGGTGTGGCCACGAACTGCATTAAGTATCTCCTCCTCATAGACTGCACCAGATTTGCCAGTTCTTGCTGTGAGATGTTACCCTACTCTTTCACCAAGGCACCTGCAAGTTCCCGGAAATTTCGGGGGGAATGGCCCTAGCCCTCACCCTCCAATCCAACAGCGAACAGAACGAGCAGTATGGCTGGTGGCATTGTCATGTTGGAGGGTCATGTTAGGATGAGCCTGCAGGAAGGGTACCACATGAGGGAGGAGGATGTCTTCCCTGTAACGCACAGCGTTGAGATTTCCTGCAATGACAACAAGCTCAGTCCGATGATGCTATGATTCACTGCCCCAGACCATGACGGACCCTCCACATCCAAATCGATCCCGCTCCAGAGTACAGGCCTCAGTGTAACACTCATTCCTTCAACAATAAATGTGAATCCGACCATCACCCCTGGTGAGACAAAACCGCGACTCGTCAGTGAAGAGCACTTTTTGCCAGTTCTGTCTGGTCCAGCGAGGGTGGGTTTGTGTCAGTCCAGCCTCTTTCAGCCTATTGCGGACAGTCTGATCACTGATGGAGGGATTGTGCGTTCGTGGTGTAACTCGGGCAGTTGTTGTTGCCATCCTGTACCTGTCCTGCAGATGTGATGTTCGGATATACCGATCCTGCAGGTGTTGTTACACGTGGTCTGCCACTGCGAGGATGATCAGCTGTCCGTCCTGTCTCCCTGTAGCACTGTCTTAGGCGTCTCACAGTAGGGACATGGCAATTTATTGCCCTGGCCACATCTGCAGTACTCATGCCTCCTTGCAGCATGCCTAAGGCATGTTCACGCAGATGAGCAGGGACCCGGGGCATCTTTCTTTTGATGTTTTTCAGAGTCAGTAGAAAGGCCTCTTTACTGTGCTAAGTTTTCATAACTGTGACCTTAATTGCCTACCGTCTGTAAGCTGTTAGTGTCTGACCGTTCCACAGGTGCATGTTCATTAATTGTTTATGGTTCATTGAACAAGCATGGGAAACAGTGTATAAACCCTTTACAATGAAGATCTGTGAAGTTATTTGGATTTTTACGAATATTCTTTGAAAGACAGGGTCCTGAAAAAGGGCCGTTTCTTTTTTTGCTGAGTTTAAATTGCCAGGGTTGGGTAGGTTACTTTCTAAATGTAATCTGTTACTAGTTACCTGTCCAAAATTGTAATCTGTAACGTAATTTTTGGATTACCCAAACTCAGTAACGTAATGTGATTACATTCCGTTACTTTTAGATTACTTTTCCTTTAAGGCTCTGATATTGGCTGCCTCTGTACCAAGTGAGATTTTTCTTGACTGGAGAATCACATTCCTGTCCTCAATGCAATGCAGTTCTTTCAGCCAGACAGTGAGGAGGACAATAGTGTTGAATGACATGAAGTAGTCCTTCAGACCACTTGCTTCTGTTCTGGCCTCACTGGTGAGGCTGCATGTCATGAGTACGCTATCAAGGGCCTTGATGACGCAAGGTAGGTGTTTTACTACAGGTTTAACAGTGTCAATCCCTGCACTCCAGCGGGTATCGGAGAGGCGATGCAAAGAGCAACCTGTTTTCTCTTTGTAGATGGCCCATCGCTCTGGGCTGGCACTAACAAGTGTGTAAAGGCGATTGATGCAGCCCAAAAAATTGGATACTTCTGGGCTTGACTCTGCAGCATGCACACCTACATGATTTAAGGTGTTGGAGGCACAAGGTGAGAATGTAGCCAGATGATTTTTCTTTCATATTTGGGCTTGGACAGGGGCGAAAATCTGATATCAACTTTGGAGGGGACAATTACATTAAATTTTCTCAAGAGCAATTCCTGAGGGGGACACCAAAAGTAGTGCTGTAACACATAGCCTGCATTGTAATATGGTAAATGTATATTGAGGAACCAAAGAAATAAGGTGTTTGCCGTACTCCTAACTACCGGTACCCAAAACTACACAACTAATCACAACAGCAATACCATTGCCTTTAACAAATCTTAGTTCAGTCACCAGTTTAAGTTGAGAGTGGGGGTATCCATGGCATTTTCCTATTATGTTCCTATTTTTTAAGTCAAAAAAATTGAGAACCTTTCATAATGTTGCCAAACAAAGACTCAACAAACTTACCTGAGACTCCCTGTTTCTGCCTGTCTGTCCCTGCATATCTGTCCCCAACTCTGCTGTCTGTGTGCCATCTGTTGCCTGCTCTGCCTAATGACATCATTGTGAAACATATCCATTAGAATTTCATTTCTTTCTTATGAACATTTTATCAACTAGTCTTTGAGATATTAGGCTACTAGGGTTCTTACGATGCGTTTTGGTGTATTGAAAAATACTCTGATGTCCGTCTTTTATTTTTCTGCCATTTTTCTACCTGGCTGGCTGGCTGGCTACACACACAGTGTGTAGGTTATTTACAGTAGGAGATGGGCTTCTATCATCTTCAATCATTCTATTTGGGCTTCGATCTAAAAGGTAGCTAGCAAATGTGAAACGGATTAAAATGACAAGAGTTGACAGCTGTATGAGTTCACCATTTACACAACATATGCTGCAACCTTTTGTAATTTTAATAGTTTGTTTCATATTGGCTGGCTTCCAACAATAGCTGAATTTGCAAAGCTAGCGAGCACCAATTCAGTTTCAGTGGTGTTTGCTATAATCTTTGCTACCCGGGTTAAATAAAGGTGAAATAAAATAAATACATAAAAGTTCACTTGCGACAATTTAGCTTTTGTAACGAGACCATTAAATATATTTAAGACAATGGTAGAAGAGAGTGTAGTTCTGTTCAGTTTGGGTTTCAGTTTATCGCTAACCTTATCACAGGGACTTTGAAGCACTAACTTACATCATCTGCATGCTGATTCCATCTTTGACGACACCACATAAATGGAATAGGTACTAGCTAGCTTAATAGTTGATATTTGCGCGCTACCTCTGCATATTCAGCTAGTGTGTGTGCGCGATTGACTGGATTAACCTCACGTCAGTTACGTGCATTGAGTGCCTTTCAGACAGTAGATACGACCTCTCTGTTACCTAGCAAGCTAAGGAACTGGCAGTGGATCAAACCATTGTGAGGCAAAGGGTGGGGGGGTTGCAATCTTTTGAAACTTAAAAACGCGCTATTAAGTGTCTATAATCAGCACAATTGCTTTCATTGCGTATTATTAATATTATTTAAATTACATAGTTATGTTTCAGTGATATATTGGGGGGACAAATCATATTTTTTCCAGGATGGGGGGGTCGTGTCCCCCCCGTCCCCCCCGGGATTTCCGCCCTTGGGCTTGGACTCCCTTGACTTTCCCTGACATGTTTGCCCTGTTGTCATATCCCTGCCCTCTGCCATCTCCGATGTCTATCCCTTGGTCATGAAGCACATTTTCAATCATCTCTGCTATCTCACTTCCTGTCTTTTTGTGAAAGTTCTTGAATTCAAGAAATCGTTCAGTGATCTCCCAGTCATCTGTTTCTTTGTTATAACTCACATATCTTATGAGCACAACATTCTGCTCAGTATAGGAAATGTCTCGCGTAGCATCACAGATGACTGAATAATAAATAGCATCCTTCCTTTCCTTTAGAATTCTTTTCAAAACTCCTCTGCCACATAATTCAAAGAACTCATTTTGAATGTCAGAGGTCAGATAATGTATCAGCCTGGTTCCTTTTTTTTGTCCGTGATTTTTTTGTAAGTACTCATTCAGCAGTGGATCGTAACGAGACAAGAGCTCTAGTGTGCCTAGGAAAATACAATTGTGGATGTCATTTAGGTTTTTGGTTTAACCCCTGAAAGGTAAATTACTTGATGCCAAGTGCAGTGTTTCATCTAGGATTCTCTGCAAGAGAGCTCTATTTTTCTCAGTTTCTGTTTGTATCTGCTTCTGCAACTGACAGACAATGCGACTAACTGCCATTACAGATTGTTGCAAATTCTTCCACTTCAAGTAGCAGTCTCTGTGTGCCTTATTCCTCTCATGGCTCGGAAATGTATCACACATACGACGCCACTTCACATCGGACATTTTATATCCATGTTGACTGTTCAGTGCACTAAGGGAAGGTATTTTTTGTCCATTGGAGAAAAGCACACATGGGATGCAATATAGTGCATTAGTACTTTTGCTATGAATTACCCAGTCTCTCTTCACCTTCTCTCTTCCATTGGCTGCCTTAGTATACTGCAAGTATTCTGGGAATGGGTTTCCCTCTGAATCCTGTGGCATTTCTAGGTCTTCATCTCTTGTGGCCAATTTCCTAACAATAGCCTCCCTGTCCATATCAGTTATTTTTGCTGGCCACAAACCCGGGTCATCTGATAGAAAATTATCTTCCTCTGAATTTCTTCCACATAACTCGCCATCTACAGCTTGTTTTCAACATCCTCACTTTCTGTCTCTTTCTGTGCACCTTCTCTCATTTGCTCCACCCTCGTCATCTGCATTGGTACTGCCGGCACACTCCTCCCTGACAAAACTGTATCACTTGAAGTGGGTCCTGGCTCTGTAGAGTGTACATGACGCATATGATAATATATCCTATAATATAATACCATTTGTAATAACATCATAACCAAAATTTCAGTTACTAGCATTTTGTTGACTTAAATTAACTGCATGCACCACAGAAAAAATGTAACAGGACTGAATCCTGTAGAATATTGACCCAAATTACCTGCAGTTGCGTATCACCACCACTAGATTTCAGTAAACGACCATGTTTCAGTCTACATCAAAGCCATGGAGACATACCTTGCCATATGACTTATAGGTATTATTTTAACATTGGCTGTCACTTATACAGACTGTCACTCAATGCTTCAAACTGTCCAGCATCCAATACAGACTATAGGCTGTTTTTGTTTCATATAATGATCATTATGTGGAAAAATAATTACAGTGTTTGAATTCTTATCATTGAAAAGGATTTAATCATTTTGATTATTTTGATAATAATAAAAAAAAAAAAATCCCACGGACCCCCTGCAATTATGCCAACTGACATGTCATTCAACACAATGCTGCTCACCTTCTTCAGTTGGGAGTGGGGCTGGTTCAGGGGTATGGGATGGGGAGACAGGGCTGCTGAGCCTGAAGCTGCATCTGTTGAGCCTGGCACAAGGCAGGGGCAGGGACTAACTGATTTAGTATGAATAGCTTGCTAAAAGTTTGCCTGCATTGATTAAATGTCGGCTAAAAGAGGAGCAAAATGTAAACACTCAGTTAAGTGGGCGGGTGTTAAGGAGCGCGGTTTGGCGGGTCATGTTTCGGAGGACGCATGACTCGACCTTTGCCTCTCCCGAGCCTGTTGGGGAGTTGCAGCGATGAGACAACATCATAATTGGATCGCAATTAGATATCACAAAAAAGGGGGTGAAAAATAAATAAAAAGAAGTAACCCAACTTCATTCTCTGCATGTCCGCAATATGGTTAAAAATCATAACAATTAGACAGTTCCTGTCCCTTTGACACTGATGGAGGGATTTAGAATTGAATTTGTGTTCACTGCCGGAAACAGTGAACACAAATGCACACATTTATTTTCTGATAAAAAAAACCTAACAAATAATTGTATATTCAATGGTGACATTTGTACTTAATGTTTTGCAAAGGTGGTCTAAGATATTCAAGTCAGGTACTAGAACTTCTGTAAATGTATTTGAGCATTTGATCATTGATATAGATACGTTTCAACATATCCAAATATTGCTTTAACGCAATTGAGAAATGTTTTATTTATATATAGTACTGTGCAAAAGTTTTAGGCAGGTGTGAAAAAGTGCTGTAAAATAAGGATGCTTTCAAAAATAGACATGTTAATAGATTATATTTATCAGTTAACTAAATGCAAAGTGAGTGAACAGAAGAAAAATCTAAATCAAATCCATATTTGGTGTGACAACCCTTTGCCTTCAAAACAGCATCAATTATTCTAGGTACACTTGCACAAAGTCAGGGATTTTGTAGGCATATAGTCAGGTGTATGATTAAACAATTATACCAAACAGGTGCTAATGATCATCAATTCAATGTGTAGGTTGAAACACAATCATTAACTGAAACAGAAACAGCTGTGTAGGAGGAATAAAACTGGGTGAGGAACGGCCAAACTCATTTGGTCAGACTGAATGGTCTCCTCAATGCTGAGAAGTACAGGCAGATACTTATCCGTCATGCAATAGCATCAGGGAGGCATCTGATTGGCCCCAAATGTATTCTGCAGCATGACAACAACCCCAAACATACAGCGAAAGTTAAGAACTATCTTCAGCATAAAGAAGAACAAGGTGTCCTGGAAGTGATGGTATGGCCCCCGCAGAGCCCTGACCGCAACATCATCGAGTCTGTCTGGGAGGACATGACGAGAGAGAAGCACTTGAGGCTGCCTAAATCCACAGAAGAACTGTGGTTAGTTCTCCAAGATGGTTGTGCCAACCTACCTGCCGAGTTCCTTCAAAAACTGTGTGCAAGTGTACCTAGAAAAATGTATGCTGTTTTAAAGGCAAAGGGTGGTCACACCAAATATTCATTTGATGTAGATTTGTCTGCTGTTCACTCACTTTGCATTTTGTTAATTGCTAAATATAATCTATTAACATGTCTATTTGTACCTTTTTGTTTTACCTAAAACCTTTGCACAGTACTGTGTACAGTACTAGTCAAACGTTCTGATACAAAGTACTCTTACAAATAAAAAAAAAAACCCTTGAATGAGTAGGTGTGTCCAAACTTTTGACTGGACCTGTATATAAATATCTATGCTCATAAATGAGGCCCCGGTTCCTACCGACCCCAGGGTCAACCTCAGCAGAGGGACAGGATTCTGCTTGAGGTCAAATCAAATAAACTTTTATTGGTCCCATACACATGGTTAGCAGATGTTAATGTGAGTGTAGCGAAATGCTTGTGCTTCTAGTTCCAACAGTGCAGTAATATCTAACAAGTAATCTAACAATTCCCCAACAACTACCTAGTACACACAAATCTAAAGGGGTGAATGAGAATATGTACAGTGGGGAGAACAAGTATTTCATACACTGCCGATTTTGCAGGTTTTCCTACTTACAAAGCATGTAGATGTCTGTAATTTTTATCATAGGTACACTTCAACTGTGAGAGACGGAATCTAAAATGGAATCAAAAATCCAGAAAATCACATTGTATGATTTTTAAGTCATTAATTTGCATTTTATTGTATGACATAAGTATTTGATACATCAGAAAAGCAGAACTTAATATTTGGTACAGAAACCTTTGTTTGCAATTACAGAGATCATACGTTTCCTGTAGTTCTTGACCAGGTTTGCACACACTGCAGCAGGGATTTTGGCCCACTCCTCCATATAGACCTTCTCCAGATCCTTCAGGTTTCAGGGCTGTCGCTGGGCAATACGGACTTTCAGCTCCCTCCAAAGATTTTCTATTGGGTTCAGGTCTGGAGACTGGCTAGGCCACTCATCCTTCTTCTTCCTCCAAACACGGTGAGTGGAGTTTAGACCAAAAAGCTCTATTTTTGTCTCATCAGACCACATGACCTTCTCCCATTCCTCCTCTGGATCATCCAGATGGTCATTGACAAACTTCAGACGGGCCTGGACATGCGCTGGCTTGAGCAGGGGGACCTTGCGTGCGCTGCAGGATTTCAATCCATGACGGCGTAGTGTGTTACTAATGGTTTTCTTTGAGACTGTGGTCCCAGCTCTCTTCAGGTCATTGACCAGGTCCTACCGTGTAGTTCTGGGCTGATCCCTCACCTTCCTCATGATCATTGATGCCCCACGAGGTGAGATCTTGCATGGAGCCCCAGACCGAGGGTGATTGACCGTCATCTTGAACTTCTTCCATTTTCTAATAATTGCGCCAACAGTTGTTGCCTTCTCACCAAGCTGCTTGCCTATTGTCCTGTAGCCCATCCCAGCCTTGTGCAGGTCCAGGTGTACCTATGATAAAAATTACTGACCTCTACATGCTTTGTAAGTAGGAAAACCTGCAAAATCGGCAGTGTATCAAATACTTGTTCTCCCCACTGTACATATAAGTATACGGACGAGCAAAGGTCATTGACACAGCACATCTTACATTACATCTGCTCTGATGGATTTCCATCTGAGGTCACAAGATCTTGTCTTTTGTCTATGTGATTAGACTAACACTCAAATTATATTGTTTTCATGAATAGAAGAATTGTTTCGGGTTTGTGCTTTTTTGGGATGTACACTACATGGGCAAAGGTATGTGGACATGGTGGACAGGTATGTCGGCGTTCTAATTCATCCCAAAGGTGTTCTATAGAGTTGAGGTCAGCGATCTGTGCAGGCCAGGCTCCATATTAGGAATGTCCCCAACACAGTGCTCACCAGTCACTAAGGAGCCTATCAGTCTATTATACACTCATAATAAGCCAACAAGTGTTAGCTGTTGGCAAACCAAAAGCAGCAGTACAGCTCTAAATTGATGTGCGAGTTCAATGTAGTCCACTGTTTTTGAAATGGAGAGGTCACAAAATACAACCCTGAGGAATTCCTCTTTATGGAATACCCAAAACCAAGGTGCTTTGATAGAATATTGGCAGCCACAAACCCACAGTCCTCCTGGTGCCCCATCCCTCTCTTGCATAATGGCTGAGCCCTCGCTATCACAGCAACAGTGTGAGGGGGGCCATCCATCACCCCTAGCGCAAACACCAGGCTCTGAAGCAGCGAGCCAGCTTGTGTGAAAGGCCAAGAAAAAGACAGTGGGTAGTCAATTACACTGCCCACCACCTTGTTATTTTGACACCTTGATGAATCCACTTATCCAAGAGAGTGGGGCCATAAATGCACAACACTGCTATAGTTGGTTAACTGAAGGAAGGCTCACTTTCCGTGAAATCAATGGATTGAAAAATGTTGTTTGACAATCCAATAATTCATCAGAACACAGCCATCAGAACACAGCCATCAGAACACAGCCCAGAACACAGCCATCAGAACACAGCCACCAGAACACAGCCATCAGAACACAGCTATCAGAACTCAGACTCATTTGTTTATGATTCTTTTCATTTGTTTATCTTACCAATAGCAAATCATTCCAATCGTAGCTCATTCAAGTGACCCAGTAAACCACTTGAGCAATGTTTGTATTATGAATATTTCTCAATTTCACATATTTTCATCCATGACCCTGCAGCCAACCCTGTGGTCACTGGTCACAAGACTGAATTAGATTCTTCTTTCATTTGGACCCACTGATGTGTGTTGCCACAATGTGCACACCTCCTCTGGTGTGCAGGGGTGGACTTAGTGATTTGGAGGCCCCAGGCAGAGGCCAGTCTGTGTTAGTCATTCAAAATCATGTTTACCTAATTTCTCTACACCACACACACAATTATCTGTAAGGTCCCTCAGTCGAGCAGTGAATTTCAAACACAGATTCAACTACAAAGACCAGGGATGTTTTCCAATGCCTTGCAAAGAAGGAAATCTGCTGGTAGATTGGTAAAAAAAATCTGACATTAAATATCCTTTTGAGCATGTTGAAGTTATTAATTCCACTTTTGATGGTGTAACAATACACCCAGTCACTACAAATATACAGGCGTCCTTCTTAACTCAGTTGCCGGAGAGGAAGGAAACAGCTCAGGGATTTCACCAAGAGGCCAATGGTGACTTTAAAACAGTTACAGAGTTTAATGTGATAGGAGAAAACTGAGGATGGATAAACAACATTGTAGTTACTCTGCAATACTAACCTAAATGACAGAATAAAAATCCAAAACATACATCCTGTTTGCAACAAGGCCCTAAAGTAAAACTGCTGTCACGTCCTGACCAGTATAAGGGGTTATTGGTTATTGTAGTTTGGTCAGGACGTGGCAGGGGGTATTTGTTTTATATGGTTCGGGGTGTGTGTGTATGTAGAGGGGTGTTGGATTTATGTGTTCCGGGGTTTTTGGTTTATGTTCTTGTTTTGTATTCTAGGGTTTCTATGTTGTGTATTTCTTTGTTGGCCTGGTGTGGCTCTCAATCAGGAACAGCTGTACATCGTTGTTTCTGATTGAGAGTCATACTTAGGGAGCTTGTTTTCCACCTGTCCCTTTGTGGGTAGTTGTTTTTGCACTGCTGTGTATAGCCTGTGAAACTGTCGTTTCTTGTTTTTTTCGTGTTCACATATAAATAAAATAATGATGAGCACGCAACCCGCTGCGCCTTGGTCTAATCCCTTCGACTACCGTGACAACTGCAAAAAAAATTGGCAAAGAAATTAACTTTATGTCCTGAATACAAAGCGTTATGTTTGGGGCAAATCCAACACAACATATTACTGAGTACAACTCTTTATATTTTCAAGCATGGTGTTGGCTGCATCATGTTATGGGTATGCTCTTGGTATGCTTGTCATTGGCTAAACACAGGAAAAATCCTAGAGGAAAACCTGGTTCAGGCTGCTTTCCAACAGACACTGGGAGACAAATTCACCTTTTAGCAAGACAATAACCTAAAACACAAGGCCAAATATAGCCTGGAGTTGCTTACCAATACGATATTGAATGTTCCTGAGTGGCCTAGTTACAGTTTTGACTTAAATCGGCTTGAAAATCTATGGCCAGCCTTGAAAATGGCTGTCTAGCAATGATCAACAATTTGCAAATATTGTACACTCTGTAATACCACTGACAGCTCTTCAGCATGGCTTATATCTGGCGTGCAGTCCATGATGACAGCAAAGTATTTTGCCTTCTTAATCTTCTCAACAATTGCCTCTGTTTTTGTGGAACCAGAACGATCAGTTCCTGTTGGATACTCTTGCCAAGATAATAGTCACTTATTTTGTGATTTTCAAACTTTCTCAAATGTTCACTAATTGTAAAAATGTTTGGTCACTAAATCTGGAGAAATTACGGACCATGTAAAAAAACGGTTGGACACTAAATCCGTTTAGAAGGACCATGTAAAAACGGTTGGCTGGTATGCCCTCACCCGTCTGAGCGGTCGGCTGTGAATTTCCTCACCCACTATATACTTATAACTGATTGGTTTGGTTCTGCCCACTTTAGTGCTGTCTGGTTATAAGATGATGTTGAGGCCCATCACTGTACTCTTGATAGTCACCATCACACACGCACACACAGACACAGCAGTTTCCATTTGAAGATGTTTATGTGATTTTGGTAATCCGAATGACTTGGACTCTTATTGTTGTGGTTCTATAAGAACGATGGTCATCTAAAGCTTATTTCCTGAATTTTTACACAATCCAATATGCAGTCTCCTTTTAAAACAAAAAGTAAACAAAAATGCCCATCGTCATCAAGCTAGGTAGGAGATGATTTTTAAATATGTTTAAGTGATTAATAAGACTAAACTAGATCAAAGGTAATTCAATAATATATATTGTGTTGCACCTTTAACCAATAGCCTAACAAATAAACTCTTGAACAAAGTCAAAGACTTTTGATTGTCTTTATTAAGACATCCTCTATATCAAATTTCAGCCAGACTGACCAGCCAGACCGAGCCGTCTGCACGCCCGACCCCCACAAGTCTAGTCAATAACTCAACTCTCTCCCAACACAATTTCCTTCCCAGTTCAGACCCAAGGGAAAGGTTTACATATATATATATATATATATATATATATATATATATATATATATATATACACACTAACACACAGAATCATCAAATCCTCCATATAATTAATATCGTAGGACTAACAGTACTGTAGAGCTATTTTTACTTGCACACAGCTGGGTCGCCCCGTCCTCTCCATAGGGGTCCACCACCCTGCAAGCACCCCAACCCAGCACTCCCCAGCCTGCTTTAGGATCTTAGTGAAACGTTAATTATTGGTTTTGTGTGTGTTAGGCAAAGGTCAGAGTGACAACCCACAGGGCGCCAGACCCCCAGGGCCAGGACTGACCAGCCCAGCAGTCTAAATATGTATCTCTCCTGACGTGGGCATGTTTTCAATACAGACTCCTTATGAAAGTTGCCCAAGTATACCCTTAATCTTATAATGCATCATATATAGTGATACATGGGAATGGGCAATTTTCATGCTACAGGCGGGAGTGGGCGGTCAGACAATCTTGGGATGAAAATATTTTTCTTGTCCCGCAGATTATTTGGAAATGGTCCTCTTTCTGCTTTGTATGCGTTAGTTTACCTATTGAATTAAAAGCTATATATATATATATATATATTTTTGCATTACATGCTGACCAGACCGCATGCACGCGTGCATCTGCGTGCGCCATTGTGCACATTTTGATATTGTCCACCCACACCAGACGCGATGAGGACACAGGTTGAAATATCAAAACAAACTCTGAACCAACTATATTAATTTGGGGGCAGGTCGAAAAGTATTAAACATTTATGGAAATAGCTAGCTAGCTTGCTGTTCTAGCTAATAAATGCTGGGATATAAACATTGGGTTGTTATTTTGTCCCGTTGAATAACTATTGTGGATCTTAATAAATCCTCTTTGGCTAGAGGGCAGTATTTTGACGTCTGGATGAAAAGCGTGCCCAAAGTAAACTGCCTGATACTGTCACGTCCTGACCAGTAAAAGGGGTTATTTGTCATTGTAGTTTGGTCAGGGTGTGGCAGGGGGTGTTTGTTTTGTGTGTTTTGGTGTTTTTGGTTTAGGTTCTATGTTTTCTATTTCTTTGTTTAAATCTAGTCTTCTATTTCTATGTTGGGTTTTTTGGTAGGACCTCCAATTAGAGGCAGCTGGTTGTCGTTGTCTCTAATTGGAGGCCATATTTAGTTGAGGTTTGTTTCACTTGTGTTTTGTGGGTGGTTATTTCCTGTTTAGTCTGTGCACCTTATGGGACTGTTTCATCGTTTGTTTCTTTTGTTTAAGTGATATTTCTAATAAATTAAGAAGATGAGCACTTTACCCGCTGCGCCTTGGTCCAATCCTTATGACGCCTTTGACAGTTACTCAGGCCCAGAAGCTAGGATATGTATATAAGATTTGGATAGAAAAATTTGGATAGAAAACACTCTGAAGTTTCTAAAACTGTTAAAATAATGTCTGCGAGTATAACAGAACTGATATGGCAGGCAAAAACCCGAGGACAAACCATCCAGAAAAAAAAAATGTTCAGTCTCCACTGTTTCCAATGGCTGTCATGTTTAATATGAAGAGAAAACCTCCCCGATTGCAGTTCCTAGGGCTTCCATAAGATGTCAACAGTCTTTAGAAAGAGTTTCAGGCTTGTTTTTGTAAAAATGAGCTAGAATTTGTAGTTTTTCTAAATGGATCCCATTTTGGCTGTAGAGTTTTCATGCGCGTAGATGAGAATGCGTTCTTTGTTGTTTATCTCCGACAAAGACAATAACGATTCTCTGTCTTAAATTGTATAATTTATTTATGTATTAGGGTACCTGAGGTTTGATTATAAACGTTGTTTGACTTGTTTGGAGAAGTTTATTGGTAACGTTTGGGATTCATTTTGTATGCATTTTGAAGGAGGGCGCCAGCAAACTGAGTTTTTGGGGATATAAAGAAGGACTTTATCGAACAAAAGGACCATTTGTGATGTAGCTGGGACCTTTTGGAGTGCCAACAGAAGAAGATCTTCAAAGGTAAGGCATTTATTTTATTGCTATTTCTGACCTATGTGGCGCACCTGCCTGGTTGAAAAATGTTTTTAATGCTTTTGTGTGCTGGGCGCTGTCCTCAGATAATCGCATGGTGTGCTTTCGCCGTAAAGCCTTCTTGAAATCTGACAGAGCGGCTGGATTAACAAGAAGTTAAGCTTTTTTCTGATGTATGACACTTGTATTTTCATGAATGTTAAATATTACTATTTCTTTAATTTGAGTTTCGCACTCTGCAATTTCACCGGATGTTGTCGAGGTGGGTCGCTAGCGCCACGCCTAGCCATAACAGGACTATCGTACCACCATTTTATTACGTTTGCAATCGCAACAAATAATCTGCTCAGACGCCAACCAAGGATCATCAAAATCCATGCTATAAATTCTCGGACAACCCAAAGATTCCTAGATGCCCTTTCAGACTCCCTCCACCTACCCAAGTACAAAAATCGGTTAACCACATAACTGAGGAACTAAATTTAACCTTGCGTAATACCCTACATGCAGTCGCACCCCTCGAAACAAAAAACATTTGTCATAAGAAACTAGCTCCAAACGCACCTTTGTGGAGGTCTTTTTTGTCAACAATGTGGCCTCATTAACCTGGGCACAGTGGCCAGGTTAATGATTTACGAATGTTCTACTGTTAAGGCTTCTTCCCCACCTACTGAATGTACTGTACAGAGCTGCATTAGTCACTTCAATTTACCTCATTATTCTCATTCAGTCTGTACCACAAACATACATATGCCCACACACTCACACACACACACACACACACACACACACACACACACACACACACACACACACACACACACACACACACACAGGCATCAGAGCTGCGTCAGTCCATTCGGTCTCTTTGCACTCAGCCCTTTTTTCCTGTCTCTTTCATCCCAGCATCATCTGACAAAACCGCAGCAGCCCACAGCTTCTCACACCAGCAGTGGCGGACTTACTATTAGGCAGAAGAGGAAACTATCTCAGGCACCACATCAAGGGGCCTCAAGCTGAGTTTTTATTTTATTTATATATATAAAAAATGAATGCCCAGCTCATGAGGCCCCTTGATGATGTGGTGCCTGAGATAGTTGCCTCTTCTGCCTAATGGTAAGTCCGCCACTGCTGGTGTGAGAAGCTGTGGGCTGCTGCGGTTTTGTCAGATGATGCTGTCTTGTGCATAATCGACGAAGGCCCAAGCTATCAAAACAGGACATTGGGCAAAGGCCAACTAAGAAAGAGGATGTCAGCAAATCCAGAGATTTTTCACAGCAGTGCTCGTCATGTGATCGGCACCGAACTTCCTTCCCCATAGCATAGCTACAGGAACAGGAAAAATCACACATTTTGCTGTCTTATGATATGGTAATTTCATTATGAATCTAGTGTGGATAGTTGAAGAGTTTATTTCCAAAACGCCATATCCACCAATGTTTTCATTTGTGTTTTTTCATTAAAAAAATATTGCTTACGGGTACTTTCATATGTGTGTAAAATATAATTGTTTTCAGATGTTTCAATTTTAGATGTGTATGAATGTGTTGTTCTGCAAAACGCTACGGTATCCATCCATTGTTTAGCTGGAATGGAATGTTCTTATCCTGTATATTTGACTGTGATATGTGAATGTCTCATCTATCGTAAGATGAATGCACTTACTATATCACTCTGGATAAGAGCATCTAAACAATCATACACCATGATTAGATAGTGAAAAAACACTCGTATCTCTTTCATCATATCTTTAAACAATAAAAGCTAATTTACCAATATTTCTGAAAATACAGTGCCTTCAGAAAGTATTCATTGGGCGGTGCACAATTGGCCCAGCATCGTCCGGGTTTGGCCGGGGTAGGCCGCCATTGTAAATAAGAATTTGTTCTTAAATGACTTGCCTAGTTAAATAAAGGTAAAAAATAAAAAATAATAATAAATACCGCTTGACTAATTCCACATTTTGTAGTGTTACAGCCAACAACAAATCTCACCCATCTACACACAATACCCGAATAATGACAAAGGGAAAACATGTTTTTAATAAATTTTTGCAAATTTATTGAAATATCTTATTTAGATATAAGTATTCAAAGCCTAGAGTAAATACATGTTAGAATCACAAATGGCAGCAATTACAGCTGTGAGTTTTACTGGGTAACTCTATAAGAACTTTGCACACCTGGATTGTGCAACATTTGCCCATTATGCCGTTCAAAATTCTTCAAGCTCTATCAAATTGGTTGTTGATCATTGCTAGACAACCATTTCCAGGTCTTGCCATAGATTTTCATGCAGATTTAAGTCAAAACTGTAACTCGGCTACACAGGAACATTCACTGTCTTCTTGGTTAGCAACTCCAGTGTAGATTTGTCCTTGAGTTTTAGGTTATTGTCCTGCTGAAAGGTGAATTAATCTCCCAGTGTCTGATGGAAAGCACACTGAAGCAGGTTTTCCTCTAGGATTTTGCCTGTGCTTAGCTCCATTCTGTGTCTTTTTTATCCTGAAAAACGTAATGATTACACGCATACCAATAACATGATGCAGTCACCAATATGCTTGAAAATACTCAGTAATGTGTTGTATTGTATTTGCCCCAAACATAACACTTTGTATTCAGGACAAAAAGTTAATTGCTTTGCCACATTTTTTGCAGTATTACTTAAGTTCCTTGTAAACAGGATGCATGTTTTGGAATATTTGTATTCTGTACAGGCTTCCTTCTTTTCATTCTGTCAATGAGGTTAGCATTGTGGAGTAACTATAATGTTGTTGATCCATCCTCAGATTTCTCCTATCACAGCAAATCAACTCTGTAACTGTTTTAAAGTCACCATTGGCCTCATGGTGAAATCCCTGAGATGTTTCCTTCCTCTCCGGCAACTGAGTTAGGAAGGACACCTGTATCTTTGTAGTGACTGGGTGTATTGAGACACCATCCAAAGAGTAATTAACAACTTCACCATACTCAAAGGGATATTCAATGTCTGCTTTTTTATTTTTACCCATCTACCAATAGGTTCCCTTCTTTCCGAGGCATTGGAAAACCTGAAGTTCACTGCTCGACTGAGGGACCTTACAGATAATTGTATGTGTGGGGTACAGAGATGAGGTAGTTATTTAAAAAAGAATGTTCAACACTATTATTGCACACAGAGTGAGTTCCATGCAACATACTATGTGACTTGTTAAGCACATTTTTACTCCTGAACTTATTTAGGCTTGCCATAACAAAGGGGTTGAATACTTGTTGATTCAAGACATTTCAGCTTTATATTTTTTATCAATTTCTAAATATGTCTGTGTGTGAATACTTTCTGAAGGCACTGTAGATATATAGCATTTTGAAATGAAACTCTTCAGTTATTTACATTGTGCTTGTAATTATTTTTTTCAGTAGGTGTTCTAGGTACAGTGATATTAAATCTGAACCCAGTTATGATAAAAGATAACAGCAAAATATGTTTTTTTATTTGATTGGATACAAGGCATTTAAAATAATAGAGGATAACACAAAAAAGTAACAAATAAAATAATTTTCCATTGTGGTCCTCTAAGTTCTAGAGAAGAGCCACCTCTGCAAAATAACTCTACCACTCCGGAGTACTACATTTATTCATCAATCATTCATTCCATTCATTATACGTCAACACCTTCTACTCATGAGACCAAGCCCATGCATATACAGTTATACAAACTTGCAGGAGAAAACAATAGTCCAGTGTTTTCTAAGGGCTCAGCAGTAATTTTCCATTCCCGTGTGGCTTACTTGTCTCTTTAAAAAAGAACACAATATTTACATTTTAGCAGACACTGTTATCCAGAGCAACATACAGTAGTGAATGCATACATTTCATACATTTATTTTCTGTACTGGTCCCCCGTGGGAATTGAACCCACAACCCTGGCATTGCAAACAGCATGCTCTACCAACAGAGCCACACGGGACCAATATAATAACAATAATGAGGTAGTAAAAATAAAGAAAAACCTTTGAATGAGTAGGTGTGTCCAAACTTTTGACAGGTACTGTACATTCAATGGCAGTTAACTGTAAACAATGAGCTGTTCAGTTTTCATAAGATTCATAACTTAGATGGTTGCTTTTGTGTGCCTGTTGAATACAGCGTGGGGGCAATGGTAATACCACGTTTGCTTACTGGGTTTGGTGTGCAGATTGCAGTCTTGGGAATGAGCTGATCATCCCCTCCCTCCCTATGAGCACAATTTTTGTTTCAAAAGACGCTGAAAATACGTGGAAAAGACGTCTTTCTGCTCACTGGGTTACTTCCTGATAACGTACCTTCTGACATTTTAGGGACAGCATGAAATTCCCCACATAGGAATGTAAATCAATTTTGATTCGTTAAGACATTTTAAAAGGCTAATTTTAAAACAATGGAAACACGTCTCTTTTTTGCTACTTCTGTTATTGTGTGCCTTTTCTAGAAAAAGAAAACTGTCATAAATTAAAAGAAATTTTAAATAAATAACAAGCAAAACAAATGCTTAGGTGTTAACTTCAACTGCACGTTGATTCAAACTTGCTTGTTTTGTGGATGATAGATGACAGACGACAGAGCAGTCGTGTTGAATATGAATTTACAGAAAGTTATGCAAGAGCTCTCTCTAGTGGTGGAGCTGTGAATAGCGCAGACTTCTTGCTAAGGACATGAGACTGTTATGGGTTGGTTATTAGCAACGAAACGGACACATGCGCAGCTATGGGGCAAAACAGAATGGGTTGGCTTAGATTGTTGACAACGTGTAAATCAATATTTCGTATCCAATGTTTTTTTGAAAACATAAATAAATGTGTACAATGAGCACTTGTTGTCTCTCAAATGCATCGTTACAGTTGTTGTTTATTTAGCTAGTGAATTTTTGCCTTATTAGCATTGACATGAAATCAGTCAAAACACCTCAAAACAACAGATGGTATAAAGAACAAGATGAAACTAGCTGAAACCAGCCACTTATGATTGCCAACGTTGCAGTTTCTTGTCATTGTTGGTAGCTATCTGGCCATCCAGAAATACAACACATGGACTTCTTTCCCACTGAAGCTGCGCATCGTTTTCGCGATGTTCTCAGCTAACCCATTATTCCCTGGCGTAACTTCTTCAGAGAGTTGCAAGAAATACAAATCATAAATTATTTAAAACATTTTAGGCCTACATTTGGGTTTTGGTTTGAAAAAAAAAACTGTTACCAAATGCTCTGTGTGACCACCCGCCAATGTGGCTGGTGACAAATACATTTTTACCCGCCAATGCCTAAATCTACCTGCATTTGTGATATGAATATTTTAAGTTAACCAACCTTGATTGATATATGGACTGGTTTAACTCACAGAAGCTGATTTGTCTGCAGACAGTGTTGTCATTTTGATCAGTGAAAGTTTCAATGAAGTACTGTTCAACATTACTGTTATGAAATGACTCTTCACTGTTCAGATAAATAAACTCTAACTTGATTTCAAAGAAGTCTAATACAAATCCCAGTGTACTGTATTTTAAATGACTACGTTTTTTTTCCAGACACATCCTTACTATTTAAAGGATGGGTGGGTCAGGAAGCTAGTGACGTGTACTTGGGGATTGGGCTAAACCCCAGAGTAAAGATTGTCTTTAATCTATAACAGGCTATCTCTGGAGTAAACACCACATCGTCCCTCCGTCATCCTCCTACATATAGCACCCAAAACCTAGAAACTGTGGGACGACTCCGTCACCACCATGGACCTGAGAGTGAGTCACTTGGTCACATGGCTACCTGATCTTCATGATCTTACCTGCCAATCTGTCAGCTCCAGGCTGAGTCTCGGCAGTTCTCGCCAAGGCAGAGAGACGGCCTTACGGCCATGTCAACACATCCTAGATTTGGGAATCGTCACTCACGGGAAGGGGAAAGATGGAGAGACGCTGTCTGCATCCCAAATGGCACCCTGTTCCCTATGTAGTGAACTACTTTTGACCAGGGCCTACAGGGAGAGAGACAGGAAGAATATCTCTTTTAGTATGCTCTGGAGAAGAGCTTGCAGGTGTTTATTCTCACAAGTGTTTATTCCATGGACAACCACACTCCTACACACTAACCCAACAGTGCAAGCAAGCGAACAAGCAAAAAAAAAACCACCCACACACAGACTTCATTGTAAACGCTCTCACACATGCACACGAATGCACATACATATAATACTGAAGCTCATTTCCTTCTCTATTTGTAACATACTGAACACATACAGCATATGAACAAACCGTTGCTTTAATGATCATGCAGGAACAAACTGTGCCGACTGAGCTCATTAGGTATGGGACAAAATAATTGATATTGGACTGACCTTTAAAAAGCTATTAAAAGGCGACAATGTCGACCCATCAGTAAGCTGTCTTGTCATGTTTAGCCCACATACACCATCTCTCTCATCATCTTACTCTCTCTCCTCCCCCCTCCTTTTATCTCCCTCCCTCCATCTCCATCCCCATCTCTCTCTGCCTCCCTCTCAGCTGATAAAGCTTATTGTGGCCAAATAGGCTTAGGAGCATCGCTATGGCAACAGGGAGTCCGTAAGAGGCTTCACAAGGCACTTCATCTGGGGCTGTGATCTGCTGTTGCCCTCTGAGACATTGCCCCCAATCTCTGGAAACAAGCTATGACAGGCCATGCCTCCGGGGAGGAGGGGACTGTGTGTGTGTGTGTGTGTGTGTGTGTGTGTGTGTGTGTGTGTGTGTGTGTGTGTGTGTGTGTGTGTGTGTGTGTGTGTGTGTGTGTGTGTGTGTGTGTGGAATCAACCACAGGCTATGGCTCCAGGTAGGAGGGGACTGTGTGTGAAAGGGGTGGGGTTTACTGTATAAGACTAAGTGAGAGTGTGTGTGCTCAAAGACTTCACAAGCAAGACGAGAACTATCAGAGTCCATGCGACCGACAGCAACACATCTTCCAACAACATCTCTCTCTTCATCAATCTTTTGGTCATAATATACATTATATATTCACTCTCTTGTAAATTCACTCCTGCTATAGCTTCCAAGACTGACGAGAGTTCAGGTAAGCAGAGTTTATTCATACAATGTTTTGTTTTAGTTTAAGGGGAGATGTGCAGTATTAGTATGGACTACAATATGTGCCAAGTGAGATTTCTGATAGTCATGGTGTTAAAAGTGGACAATATAGTTTTAAAATATATAATTTATCCAAATCAGTAACATGCATATATTTCTTGTCTAAGAAAGACGCACTATACACTAGATGAGAACGTCTTTAACCTTAAATCTAATCTATCTACAATTACATAAAACTTAAATAACAGGGAAGCCTATCTACTTCTGGAAAGTCCCATGAAAAATCACCCTTCTATTCCATGTTATCCAATGTGTTCAGTTTTATCCATAGGAGTAGTGTGTTTGAGCAAATTAGTACAACATTAGCGCCATTTATACCTGGTGCTGACATGCAGCTTGTGTCTGGATCAAATCCACGTTCTGATTGTGCCCACATTTTCAGACAGGTATAGACAATTAAAATATTAATTGTGAACTGATTTTGATGAAGTCTAAGTTTCAAATCTGTGTAAATTCAGGACGAAAGTCACATGTTAGCACCAGGTATAAGCAGGGTTATTCTGGGCAGGAGGACAGAAGAGAGTGGGACACATTCCAGGAAACAGGAGTCAATGCAGGAGCCCTGTTTATACCTGGTTCTGAGATGCAGCCTTTGTCTTGACCTTGTCCACATTCTGATTGTGCCAACATTTTTAGACACGTGTAGATGATCAAAGTAAATATTGTGATCTGATTGTGATCAGATCTTAAAAGTGTAAACAGACAAGATCAGGTCAAGACCAGGACGAAGGATGCATGTTAAGGTCAGGTATAAACAAGGCTTAGGAAATACTTGCATATTCATGAGTTAACCTTACAATTACACTCGATCAATATGGAAAGTGGTTGGGATTAGCACTGATGGCAGGATGGAAATACTCCATTAAGCGTTCATGAATACTCATTGTAACATTATTATCATATACATATGACCTCACTGAAATTATAAATAAGGAGTTGCAGTCAGTATCATAATAGGTGATTAATAATAAACTGGTCTTAAATACATCTAAAACTGAAAGCATTGTATTTGGTTCAAAATATTTTCTAAAACCTAAACCTTAGCTGGAGATGTGTATAAAGGGTGTGACCATTGAGCAAGTTAAGGGAGAAAAACTCCTAGATATAACATTGGATGGTCATGTATCATGTTCAAGCTCTTGGGACACATATGCTCCGGTCATCAATGTCTATTTTTTAATTTTTTAATTTAATAAATACTTTTGACAGTACTGTATGCTGTGGTTAAGGCTACGACAGCGCCAGTCCAATGAGTGGAGCTTACTCAGGTGTTCAAAAGCCATATCAGACTGAAAGATGAATGCTTCTTAGGTAGTTCTTTATGAGGTTCAGTTTAGAAAACGATCTATCTGCAGAAACGACAGTTACAGGGATGGTAAAACAGCTTGATTGCCGTACTAGCAACATCAGGGAAACATAAGTGAGTGGTGCTTCAAATAGAGCAGTTCTGCGACATCTTAAGCCTAATTGAGCCTCTCATTCTCCTTAATTGCCGGCCGCAACACGTTACGGAAAGAGATTAACTGTACAGGATGCTCTGGGGACAGATTGTCTGGATACTGAACAGCCCAAAATTTGTTGGTTGGATTTAATTTGATTTAATTTATCTTGAATATAGCCAGACAAACCCGCTGAGTAGTGGCTGAATTTATCCTCAAGCTGACTACTTTTTTTGTTAGGCTGTTTGATATGTAATTTGTATTAAAAGTTTATAAATAGCAGCTAAATAGCAACTAAATACAGTATATAGCTATATATAGTACACTAAATAATGAAACAATCCCTCGTAAACTAGTGTTTTGAGGGTGGATTGACTATTATTTGCAGTAGCGATTTTAGCATGTAAATCTATTTTTTATTTTATTTATTTATTTATTATTATTATTTATTTATTATTTTTTATTATTTATTACAAAAAACACAAGGAAGGGGTAACATAAAAGTATTAGAACATGAAGGACAAACAATACAGCATCAAGACACTGTCAAACATGTATCAGTCTTTCCGCAACAGAGCCATCCTTATGTGTGAGGGTGCGTGTGCATGATACTGATATAAAATATATGTCATAGTTTCCTTTTTCATGATCACAATCTTGTGAAACCCAACCCCTCCAAGATCCCCCCACAGTTCCCCAATAGCTTCCCTCAACCATTCGAGACCCCTCCCACAGTCCCCCTCCCCCGGAAGAAAAAAAAAAAATACAATGAATTCCATTCTCCACCCCCAAGAACCCCCCAATGCACCAACAACCAAGAGAATGAACTAAAGAGAAAAAAGGAAAAGACAGAAGAAAACAGCAAACAACAATACAAACAACAATGCAAAAATGATTAGTATTTAAAAATTTTTTTAAACAAATGACATCAAGGACAACTGAAATCATAACCACAATGCCTACTTTATATGTTTGTGTGCATGTCTGGCACTATTACATGTATGTGTGTGTTCTTGTATGTGTTTATTTGAATGAGAGTGTGTGTATATGCATATGTACAAACACCTGCATGGCATTAGCCTCAGGCAAACCGGCATTAGTTGTAAAAACACTGCCACTTAGTGTCATTCAAATGTACTTTTATTATGTTTTATTTAGACCTTTTTTCCTTTATCTTTTGACCATCATTCTCTCACACACACAGCAACTCCACTCCCACTTGTCTCCAATTCCACATACCAACCCTCAGCTTCCCTCAGCCCATCCCATCTATCTCTGCTGGCCACCCACTTCGTATTTCTACGCAACTCATATCTTTCAACTATGCTACGTTGTTTAACGTACAATTTCAATCTATCTAATTGAATAGAATCTACAGATTGCGTGTTGATGACAAATACTTTTACTAAGAGTATTAGAATATTAGTAATTGACTGACCCGGTCTCTCCAGATCTCCTAACAGTACTATTTCTAGGGTCAATTTTAGATCAATGCTATGCATTTTCAGCCATTCCTGAACCTGAGACCAGAAACAGGCTACCTGAGGGCAATACCAAAATAAATGGTCTATTGATTCTGTATCCTGCCAACAAAATCTATAGAGCTTTGATGATTTTATGCCCCAAATATTAAATATTTTGTTGGTGGCAAGAATTCTATATAATAATTTTAGCTGAAAAGCACGAAGTCTTGAATCTTGTGTTGTTTTATAGATATATCAACTCATACCATGGAATCGGTACATCAAAATTCTCTTTCCAACTATTTTGCAATCTTTATGGCACAGTTGTCAACATTCTGGTCCTCAAATGAAACTGGTATACTTTCCTATTTATGCTATTTTTATTCCTCCGCCAGTTTTGATCCTTTATATTGGGCAGACAGACCATTTCCCTACCTCCTCCCGCTGCCATCCGCCTCCTCCATTTTTGGGGTAATGCTGTAATCAATTGGTTGTACTCTTGGATTGAGCAGACCTTCCCGTACAATTCTGATAACTCCATGAAGGACATAACTCTACCATTACAATTTACAATATAATTTAAGAACAAAATACCCTTTTCAAACATCTTTCCCATAAATACAGGTATTTTATCAACCAGCACATAATATTTCAGCCATAATATTTGTTGTAATATTTGTTCTATCTTTTCAGGGGGATGAAATTGAAATTGTAACCAGCTCTGCAATGCTTGTTTGAAAAAGACAGATACTTTGAAAAAAGTATCATTTTCAATTAATCGAAAATGAGACATGGCAATCTGCACAAAGGCAAAAAGGCAATTTTGAAACAATGGATGAGCTTTTTTTTATTAATCTACTTGAGAACCATTTAGGGTTTAAATAAAACTTTTGAATGAGTGAGGCTTTTAGAGAGTGGTTTAGTGCTTTTATATTTAATAATCTCAACCCACCCAATTCATATTCATTATATAGATAGGCTCATTTTATTTTGTCTGCTTTAGCGTCCCAGACAAAGCAAAATATTTTTTTCTCATATGATTTGAAAAACGAATCATCAGGAGTAGGCAGCGCCATAAGTAAGTGAGTAAACTGCGATATGACTAAGGAGTTAATCAGGGCAATTTTTGCATAGACAGGTATTTATCTCTCCATGGTTGCAGGATCTTGGCTATTTTTACAAGTTTTCTATTGAAATTCATTGTGGAGAGCTTATTTATATATTTTGTGATATGAATACCGAGTACGTCTACTTCACCATCAGACCATTTTAAAGGTAAGCTGCAAGGTAATGTAAAAGTTGTATTTTTTAAGGATCAATACGTAATATTGTACACTTACCATAATTAGGTTTTAGTCCAGAGAGTACAGAAAAGTTATCTAGATCTTTAATGAGACATTGCAAGGATCTAGCTTGCCGACTTAACATAAAACTTGAGTCATCGGCATGAATGGACACCTTTGTTTTTAAGCCTTGGATTTCTAATCCTCTAATGTTGTTATTGGATCTGATTTTAATAGCTAGCATTTCGATGGCCATAACGAATAGATATGGTGACAGCGGACACCCTTGTTTAACTCCTCTTGACAATTCAAAACTCTCTGAGAAGTAGCCGTTATTTACTATTTTACACCTGGGGTTGCTATACATTATTTTTACCCATTTTATAAGAGAATTACTGAAATTGAAAAAATCCAGGCATTTATAAATAAAACCCAGTCTTACTTTATCAAATGCCTTTTCAAAATCCGCTATAAATACCATTCCTGGCTTCTTATATGTTTCATGATGTTCTATTATTTCTAGTAATTGTCGTATATTATCTCCAATGTATTGTCCATGTAAAAAACCTGTCTGATCAGGATGAACAATACCTGGTAAAAACCCTTTTAATTCTGAGTGCTATGCATTTTGCTAGTATTTTTGCATCACAACATTGAAGTGTAAGGGGCCTCCAGTTTTTTTAGATAGACCGAGTCTTTATATTTGCCATCTGGGTCTTGTTTTAATAATAGAGAAATCAGACCTTCCTGCTGAGTACCTGACAGACTACCATTTCTATAGGTGTAGTTAAAACAATCTAACAATGGAGCTTTTGGTATATAAAAAAATACTTGATATATCTCTACTGGTATGCCATCAAGCCCTGGGGTTTTTCCAGACTGAAAGGATTTAATAGCCTCAAAAAGTTCTTCCTCTGTAATTTGGCCTTCGCACTGATCTTTCTGTACATTTGTTAATTTTCCATTTTTGATATTATTTGGAAAGAATTCCTTACTGTAATCTTCATTCAGTGGGAGAAGATGAGATGTAAAAGAGAAAATCTGCCTAAAATAATTAGCTTCCTCTTTTAAAATATAATTCGGAGAATCATAGATGACTCCGTCTTCAGTAACGCGTTTCTGCAAATTATTTTTGTTAGCGTTCCTGTATTGGAGATTCAGGAAGAATTTTGTGAATTTTTCTCCATATTCCATCCAGTTTGCTTTATTTTTGTAATAGATTACATTAGACCATTCTTGAATAAGTTCCTCAAGTTCTTTTTGTTTTTCCTCTAACTTATTTTGTATCTCTGTAGTATCGTTTTTATTGCTATCTACCTGTACTATTAGTTAATGGATTTCACTTGTTAGTTTTGTTTCTTTAGCCAGAAACAGCTTTTTTATTATTGATGAATATTGAATTGAATGACCCCTGAACGTACATTTAATGGTATCCCAAACAATAAGGGGATTTGCTGAACCTATATTATACTGGAAAAATTCAGTTATACATTATTTTGTCTTAGTTAAAAATAAGTTGTCCTCCAGTAAACTTTGATTAAATTTCCAATATCCCCGTCCACGTGGAAAATCTACTAGAGTTATGTGAATGCCAATTAGATGATGATCCGATCGCATTCTGTCTCCTATTAAAACTTTTTTAAACTTTGATGCAAGAGAGAAAGAGACAAGAAAGTAGTCAAGATGACTAGCTTGATTATGTCTCCTCCGTGTATATCTCAATAGGTCGGGTTTTTTTAGTCTCCAAATATTCACTATTTCTAATGTGTCCATAATATTTGTGATTTCCTTAAGGGCACGGTGATGATAGTTTGTACCTTTACGGTCCATTGAGGTACTTAACACTGTGTTATTGTCTCCTACCATAATGATTAGATAATTTGTTGCCTGTAAGTTCAATAAATTGGTATAAATGTTTTCGAAGAAGTGTGGATCATCCTGATTTGGACCATATAGATTAATGAGCCAAATTTCTTTTTCGTTCACTTTTATTCAAAAGGATCCACCTTCCTTGCGAATCATTCCTGATTATTTGCACATTCAGATCGAAATTTTTGTTAATTAATATCATCACACCCTTTGAGTTCCTTTGTCCATGACAGAAAATTATTTCACCACCCCATTCCCTTTTCCACGCAACTTCATCTAAGGATGTAGAGTGAGTTTCCTGTAAACAGTATATGTTATATTCCTTTTCTTTTAGCCATGTAAAGACTGATCTTCTTTTTTATAATCTGCCAAACCATTACAATTATAACTAGCTATACTTATTTCACCCATGTAAATCTTTGTCGGCAAACAATTTTTTGGGGTGGGGGATGCATGCCAGCAAAACCACTAAACAATACATGAATTGTACTATAACGGTGACAAACTTTTCCCACAAACTGTTAGGGCCTACATAAAGCAAGTTGTCCCAATAGCATAGTCCCAACAGCAGGCCGAACACCTTACCACCACTATACCTGGCTAACAGCGGGGCCTTGTCTGGCAGCGAAACAGTTCATTCAGTCTCATTTACTGCCATTAAAAGAACAGCTGATATGGTTGAATTGTTTAAACAAATGTGGTTTCTGGGGCTAAGCTGCCTGCCATCCAGGACCTCTACACCTGGCGGTGTCAGAGGAAGGCCCTAAAAATTGTCAAAGACCCCAGCTACCCCAGTCATAGACTGTTCTCTCTACTACCGCATGGCAAGCGGTACCGGAGTACCAAGTCTAGGACAAAAAGGCTTCTCAACAGTTTTTATCCCTAACCCATAAGACTCCTGAACAGGTAATCAAATGGCTACCCGGACTATTTGCATTGTGTGCCCCCCCAACCCCTCTTTTTATGCTGCTGCTACTCTCTGTTTATCATATATGCATAGTCACTTTAACTATACATTCATGTACATACTACCTCAATTGGGCCGACCAACCAGTGCTCCTGCACATTGGCTAATCGGGCTATCTGCATTGTGTCCCGCCACCCACCACGCCAACCCCTCTTTTACGCTACTGCTACTCTCTGTTCATCATATATGCATAGTCACTTTAACCATATCTCCATGTACATACTACCTCAATCAGCCTGACTAAGCGGTGTCTGTATGTAGCCTCGCTACTTTTATAGCCTCGCTACTGTATATAGCCTGTCTTTTTACTGTTGTTTTATTTCTTTACTTACCTATTGTTCACCTAACACCTTTTTTCACTATTGGTTAGAGCCTGTAAGTAAGCTTTTCACTGTAAGGTCTACACCTGTTGTATTCGGCGCACGTGACGAATAAACTTTGATTTGATTTGGTTCTACTGACAATTGAGATGTACAAACTATGGCATAAGGGGACGACAAGTGGATAAGAGGCAATCTGTAATTTCGATTAAGACATTAATGAGTGAGCTAGGACGGATGTAAATCATGTAATCAATATAACTATTTGTTCAGTGCTTTTGAAATGTACAGGACAGAATTTAGAACATTGGCCATTCTTACAGTGTTCTTCGTGTACACCAAGTCAGAACCGTAGGATAAATAAAGGGGGCATATAAGCAGACAATGAAAGCTCTTACAATATTCGATGATTACATTTCTCTAAAACAGTTTATAGGCTACATGTGCACCACCAAGTCAGAACAGTAGGCGAAATTAAGAGGAGAAATTGACCAAATTATTAGGGTGAGGCACATGGGCTACAAACAGCTTACTACACAACATACACTTAGTATTACTTTCTTAGCTACAGTATACATATCTCCCTGGCATATTACATCATTTATGCAGCGGCATACAAGACATTTTTGGACTCATCTTGTTGTGCTGTGCTCTCTTGAACAGGAAGATGCGCGGCGGTTTTGTCATCAAACATTGTCATCAAAGTCTGGTTATTCTTTCGATTTGTGGTGCTTTCAAGACAACTGGGAACTTGGTAAAAAAACAAGGTCGAATCATGATGACGTCAGTGATCTAGAAAGAGGCTCGAGTTCCCGACAATTCCGAGTTCGATGACCGTTCAAAACTTAGTGGGATCTCGTTTTTTCCCGAGTTCCATGTTGTATTGAACTCACTGAAGTCAGATTTCCCAGTTCTGAGTTAACAGTTGTTTTTAGCGTGGCAGAAATCATGCTGGATTGACAGAATGGCCAATGATGAATGTTTATCATTTAAACTTGGAAAAGAGACCCTTAAAACGAGATTTGGGACCACACAGCCACTCCTCTGTATAGCAGGCTAGTGATTGCTTTGCAATGCTTGCAGTTGGCCACTGATTCCTTCCAAACCACTCATTGTTGAATTTGCAATTTCCAACTTGTTGTGTAATGTTTATGTCCAATGGCTGATGAGCACCAATACGTTTTATCTATAATTTCTCTTCATTATTTCTCTTCATATGATAAGGATTAAAAAGGATTTGCCAGTAGATTGTGGACTTCATTCATGATGATGACTGCTAGCTCAGATTTTGAAAGTTTGATGTTGACATGATCAGTCCAATCAAAGCTACTGTAGATATAACGTGATTTGACATAATTTTTTCTGTGGCCAATGACCTTGAGCCTTCTTGAATGGGCACTTCTAATCTAATTGCCATGGCAGCACCCAAGGGGCTTGAATATTCGACCTCTACCCTTAGATTTAACAGGGACGTAGTGTCCCCAGGAGTGACAGAACACTGAGCCAATCACGGTGCAGCTAGAGAACATTACCAACCCCTACACTCCGTATTTTCCGCTGGCTGCCCTACCACCGACAGAAAGCACTGAGCTAAGCTGAAACACCTGCCTTTTGGAGCTTCCTTACTCAAGAAAGCCAAAAAGAGACCATGTTTGTATGCTGCTTTATTAACTCAATTATTATAATAATGTTTTTGTTTACATTGTTTGCAAATTGATATGTGACACTTATTAATGCCAAAATAACATGCAAAACAGGCAACCCCCCCAAAATAATGTGTGGCTAAAAACAGGTGGGGCTCTGCACTGAATGATGGGTCGCCACTGATTATTTGGCATTAATAGACTGGTTTTACAAACAACTTTCCACCCAAGCTGGGAGAGAGTGCGAGGACGGCTCATGTCATGCAGGGTCAGGTACAATCTGCAATGTTTGAATTTCCAACTTTAATTAGCCTATTGAACAAGTCATTATATTATTGCCAGAAGCCAACAGTCTAAAAATGGCAACATTGCGACACATTGTATAGATTGTGAAATGTTATTCTTAACATGAGAAAATTACGACCAAATAGGTCTACCAATAAACATTTAGCCATTAGCCAAAGCAAAGCTAAACATAACATTCGGGGTCCAGAGAAACTGTCTGACTCCAGTGGCAACACACAGTATTATACAGAGCCATGATTGCATGGAACTTCCTTTCATCACCAATTACTCAAGCAAACAGCAAAATTACCTTTAAAAAAAAGATTTAACAGCATTTAATGGAACGTCGGGGACTGTAAGGGGACACACAAAAACACACACACATAGACAGACACATCCTTGTTTTTACTATAATGTTTTATTTGTTGTATTGTTTGTATATCGTTGTATTTTAATTTCTGTGACTGTCCTTGTCTATCAGTGTATCAGTGTTTTGTTACTTGTCATGTTTTGTGTTTTTTTGTGGACTCCAGGAAGAATAGCTGCTGCTTTGGCAAAAGCTAATGGGGATCCAAAAATATCAATATAGCTTTGGTACCATTTAAGTCGAAAAGTTACCTACCAAAATGCTGCACTGATCTGAACGTATAGAGAGCAGGGATGGGACTAATCTCATGCTGTCTCTCTGTCTGTCCAATAAGGCCATGTTTATAAACACATACATTGTTCATCTATGTCATTTACAATAAAAACCAACACAAACATAACCAACACAAATATATATATATATTTTTTTAATCAAAATCCCACTTTCGATAATAAAAACAATTTAAAAAATCAAGCCAACACAGATGCACTGATGGTCAAATTAGTTTATTCCGATTATTTATGCGTATAACAAACAATATCTTATGTAATTTTCAGCTTTATAAATGCATAGAACAGCCCCCTTCAGTTTTAATGGACACCCTTGGAAGAGGTTGACAGGAAGTGGGAGTCATGAAGCAGAGAAGGCTGCATCCCAAATGGTACCCTATTCCCTATATAGCACTACTGTTGACCAGAGCCTATAGGGTAGTGCACTATGTAGGGAATAGGGTGCCATTTAGGACAAAGACGCAATGAGAGTGGATGTGAGGGAAGGGACTGGATATGAAAGGCTTTAGCTTGTACAGACAGACACCTGAATAACAGGATTGTGACTGTGAAACACCTCTCTCTTTGTGCTGTTCTCCTTTGGGAATGTTTTTTTGATCTGTGATAATAGCCTGTCCAGGGGAGACAGGTGTAGAAAGCCTCCAAGCTGTTGGCAACAAACAGACATTAGCTTGCAAGGTACGCACGTTACCTGTACCTCCCATGGGTTACATTGATGTGATGGCAACCCAGGCTAAACAGACTATCTAGACATCCACACAATCCATCCAATGAAATCGTAAGATTACTAATGATCCTCTCTTATACAATATGGAGAATATCAATAGGAGTACTTTGTAGGATTCCCTTCCATTTACAATGACCTTTTTCATCAAGAAATATTGAGAAAACCTCATTGTGGAAAACCAACCCTATAAGTCAAATAGTCCATACCACAACCTAGCAAACACAGTAGACTTTGCTTTTATTGCATGCACTGTACTAGAGAGGCACTGTACTACAGATTTACACCATGGCCTCTCCTCACACTCCCGTCTGGTTCCTCCCATGCAGCACGGGGCACGAGGGGGACAAGGCGTTGGTGGCGATGGCCTCGTGGTTCAGTTGGAGCAGCGAGTCGGACTACCGGAGTCCGCGGCGGGACCCGTCTGACGTGGTCACGGACACCCTGATGCTGGAGCTCAACTGGCAGCTGAAGGAGGCCGAGAGGATGCAGCGTGAGAGGGACAGCGAGTACCGGCGCCTCCAGACTGGCGTAGACTACAGCTGGCTGGTCAACACGCCACGCAACACCTACGACGTGTTACCTGGTGAGAAGCTGGGCCTGGAGGACCTGTGCTCCAAGGTGCATCCATCCTACTGCGGAGCTGTCATACTGAGGTGAGTAACCTTTGACCTTAGTTGTTTCTGTACTTAACCCTCTAACCTGACGTATGAGAGAGAGAGAGAGAGAGAGAGAGAGAGAGAGAGAGAGAGAGAGAGAGAGAGAGAGAGAGAGAGAGAGAGAGAGAGAGAGAGAGAGAGAGAGAGAGAGAGAGAGAGAGAGAGAGAGAATCAACAGGAGCAAGGGTACTGGTGGGGGCTGACCTATTTGAAGGCCTAAGAACTTATCAGCCTAATCTGAGAGGAGTAAGTATCCCATCTCTATGGGAAGACAGAGGGGCCACCATTAAATATCCTATCTGCTAGCGGCCAGCCAACGAGCAAGGGACTCGAGAGCACTGATGCTGTCACAAAAGCATGGTGGAAAAGCAGAGAGAAGCTCTTCTGATATAATAGGCTTGTTTGGATCAAAGGTTTTTCAAGTGCATTAGTGATAGCACGTTGTGGTGGTACAGTGGCGATGGTAAACGCTGCTGAGCGAATAGTACGAGCTCATCTCCTTCCCACGCATGTACTCTCTGAACCCTCCATGAGAAAACTAAACGCCCACGTAGTTTCTCTCCTGTGAATATAACTAGGCAAAGTGAAAAAAAGCTATCGATTACAGCGGATGGCTTAAGGTCTCTTGGTTTGTACTATTTTGAAATCTATAGATAAGTCATCCATTTATCTTGATGCATATGTATTGGGGGAGGTTTGGAACCACACTCACGTGATGAGTCCTGAAGACTTGCGTTGGCTTCTTGTATGAATGCCTAGGCTTGAGCTTGGTGGGCTAACAGTCTTGTGGTGCGCAAGATACCTGGGTTTGAACCCTGGCTGAGTAACATGAAGACCTGTGTTGGCTCTCTGAGTTAATTCCTAGGCTTTAGCTCAGGGGCCTAACCTAAACACAGCCACCCGACCAGTCACACATGGGTCTAGCTGAGACCGATTTGACTTCTCTCTTTGATATCCAGGTTCCGCCAGGTGGTGACTGAGAACGAGCCGGAGGTGCAGGAGGTGTCTTCCCTTTTCCGCACAGTCGTCCTCGAGGCCTTGGACCGCATGAGGGAGGAGCAGGAGGCGCAGCGGCTCTCGCGCCAGTGGAACAACAAACGGGCCATGAGCATGTCTCTTATGAACTTCAAGTCACGCGTCAAGATCAACCCTTTTGGCAGCACCTTGGGCCTGACCTCGACTGGAGGGGGAGGGGAGGGTGTGTGCGAGCTGAAGACGGTGTCAGAAGACGTGGAGAAGGCACTGGAGGAAAGGGCTGACAGGTCCCAGAGGGTGTGGAGCATGCCCAACTTCAGACACAAAGGGCTGTACGCTACCAAGGCCGTCTGAGCTGGGGATCCACAGGACAGTGTTGTGGTTCAGTGGAGGATAGAGCGACGCTAGTGAGAGGTAGCCTACACTAAACCCCTGGAACCTGCCCAGTCTGCTTTGAACAAGAATGAGGAGAAATAGGAGACGTCTCTCCCATCCTCTCCTTCAGCAGTGTGGGGTCATCCACTATTGAAAGCTTTTGACTTATGAATTTGATATGGGGAGCTATGCTAAGGATATTTCACAATGTTTTGACATTTTCAGACACATTCTTTGCTGTACCTTTATTGTAAATGATAGTTTCTAAGAAAATTGTGTTGCTTTCTTTATAACAACATAATACTCCGGAGCTACATGTACTTCAATTGTAGTTAACCAATGAGACTTACACATGAAACAATCAACAAGTTCTGTTTTTTTCTCAAGCATTTTTTTGGCACTGTGAAGTGCTGCTAATCATGGCTTTTTAGAGACCTTTTAATAACTTGAAAAATCAACAGTAAACTGACTGCTCTATTAGAGTGGTTACCATGACATTGTAGATTATATCAATCTTCTTTCTAACTCTATACCGTTGGAATACAGTGCATCTTGATCTCTTTGTGTTGTCGGTCTTACTTTATTGCTATTGACTTATCAGCAAAATACAATTTCTGTGCAAATATTTCAAATCACTTTCTTATGGCAATTTCTCAGGAGAAAAGCATAAAAATCCACATCTAAGCTAAGTGGTAAGCACAAAGGCACCGTTTTATTGCTCAGCAACCAAGGTTGAGGAGCCTGGGCTATTTGCTTTGTCCAATAAGATTGACAAAGCCTGGATACAGGACAAACTGTGTCTCATAAGATGGCAGCAATAATTCATACACAATGGGAATGGATGGTTTATTGTACTGGAACATTTCAGATGACTATTGTAAAGAATCTCTATAACAGCAGCAGTTTATTGCTGTTGAGAGAAGAGCTGTTTTATTGGGTGGACTGTCGCAGTTTGCCACATCAAGTGGGCTTCACAAAATATATAAAGCTCATCCAAAATAATATTGATTTATTGTATTACATGTGATGACATCCAGTTTCCAGTCTCAGATTTGTACATACTATACATTGTTCTCTGATAATCAGTATATCTAACAATAATTACATTCCAGGGGGCTCGAGTTTAGCTGCAGGACTGTTTTGGACCTTCTTAAAACAACTAGAAAAACATAGATCATCATCAAACACAATGCAATGCCGGACTGGTGTTCTATTTGACAGATTACGTTACAATAAAATGTACCCAAATCTCTTTGTTCATCAGACCTGGGTTCAAATAGTATTTGCTTTCAAATACTTTAAGCGCTTGAGCCTGAAGGCGTGAAAGATGGACGGGTTGGCACTTTTCCTTTTGTTCCATTGTGCCGGGCAAGTTTAATCAACTGAAGTACTTAAAGGAAAACCGATACTATTTGAACCCAGGTATGTTGTTCATCACTCAGATCTTTGCTGATCTGTAGTCTCCACCACAGCAACACTGTTCTAACTTGCTTAGCAACACCTTGTGCAGCAAACATACTGAAAAAAGGTCAGTGACTGGCTCCTTTGATGTTATAGTAAAATTACAATTCTAAAAAGACCAAACAAACAGACATCAGTTACAAACAGTGTGAAGCACAAGAGGTTGGTGGCACCTTAATTGGGGAGGACGGGCTTGTGGTAATGGCTGGGGAGGATGGGCTTGTGGTAATGGCTGGAGTGGAATTGCTGGAATGGCATCAAATACACATGGTTTGATGCCATTCCATTGGCTCCATTCCAGCCATTATTATGAGCCGTTCTCCCTTCAGCAGCCTCCACTGGTCTGAAGAAAGGGGCCGACAACCACAGGAGTGACAGCACGCTTTTTCTAAAAGAGAGACATGGCACATTCTGTCATTTTGAAATAACAGGCCATGTCCCACATCTCTTGCAGTGATGATAATAATAACCCTGTAAATGGATGTTAGTTCAGAGCTTTATCAAAAGGGTCGTCTTTCCCTGAGTTCTGTTCTGGACAAAAATTGGAAGGTTCTGGAACATAACCAACGATGACGGCCTTTGCATTACAACGTGGAGTTGAGGAACTCGAGCAGTTCGGCGCGATTCTTGTCCCTCTGTTGAAACAATGTGTAGTATGCATACGTTTACATTTTAGAGAGACTTACAATCAGTGCTTTCAACTATGGTAGGTAAAATAACCTTCACTTTTCATAATCATTGTAAGTAAAAACCTTCATGCATCACACTCATACACACCAGCTTGTCTTTCTTTGACTTCTTCAATTTCATCTTGATCTTCTTTCCTGTGATTATGCTGTACTTGCTTTTTCTCCTCCTCTCCTTTAAATACTGAAAGATAGATTTTTCATTTCAAAATGACAGCTTTCAGAAAGCTTCAAACCACTGGTATGGATGTAGCTAACTTGGTTAAGGATAAATAGTCCCATAAATGTATTCTACCTTGGAGATCTGAATAGGTCCAGGTCCAGCACTTTCCTCCTCTGGTGTCATTTTCTTGTCCTTCTTTCGTTTGTGCTTCTTCTCCTTTTTCCCTTTCTATAAAAAAAAGGAGTTAAAACAGAGGACACTTTACGTAAGTCACAAACCACACCTTTAACAAAATAAATACTGAAAACTGAATATTTGAAGAAAAATACCTTGTGTTGTTTTTCCTTTTTCCTTTTCATAGAATTCCTTCTGGATTTGCTGCGGGAATCTAGACAGGAGAAAGCAAAATCTAACTGAAACACGGTCCTTCAGGCTTTGACTATTATCTATACAGGGCTCTACAGTGCTACCATTTTGGGGACATATGCTCCAAAATATTTTGTTGTTCTACCTGGAATTTTTATTTGGGAGCTCCAGTGCCCCTAGATGAAAAAGAAAAAAAAATCACCCTGTTAATAATCGTTGTAATGATTTCTTCCCTGTCCCACAGCCTCGGAAGTATGCAAACGTGGTAGCACAGAAAGAAAGGACAAGAGAGAGCTTCTTCAGAAGATGTGCTTCAAAAGTAGCTAGGATTCATATAGGCACAATGTAGCCTACATCTCAATCTTAAAAATCTATTTGCTTGTGCTCCTAAACTCTGTATTTTGTAATTGCTGGCAATTACTTTCATTAATACCTCAAATATTTTTCATTGTGCTCCTGAATTTCTTTGTGTGCTGCTACATTATTCAATTTAGGAGCACATGTAACTGTAGAGCCCTGAAATAATATGGTCATCTTTCATATACAGTGCATTCAGAAAGTATTCAGACGCCTTCACTTTTTCCACATTTTGCTACGTTACAGCCTTATTCTAATATGGATCAAATTTTAAAAAATCCTCATCAATCACACAATACCCCATAATGACGAAGTGATAGGGACTGGGAGATTAGTCAGGATCAAGGGAAAGATAAACAGAGCAAAATACAGAGAGATCCTTGATGAAAACCTGCTCCAGAGCACTCAAGACCTCAGACTGGGGCGAAGATTCACCTTCCAACAGGACAACAATCCTAAGCACACAGCCAAGAGAACGCAGGAGTGGCTTTGGGACAAGTCTCTGAATGTCCTTGAGTGGCCCAGCCAGAGCCTGGACTTGAACCCGATCAAACATCTCTAGAGAGACTTGAAAATAGCTCTGCAGCGATGCTCCCCATCCAACCCGACAGAGCTTGAGAGGATCAGCAGAGAAGAATTGGAGAAACTCCCCAAATACAGGTGTGCCAAGTAGAGGTCGACCGATTAATCGGAATGGCCGATTAATTAGGGCCGATTTCAAGTTTTCATAACAATCGGAAATCGGTATTTTTGGACGCCGATTTGGCCGATTATTTAACTAGGCAAGTCAGTTAAGAACACATTCTTATTTTCAATGACGGCCTAGGAACGGTGGGTTAACTGCCTTGTTCCGGGGCAGAACGACAGATTTTTACCTAGTCAGCTCGGGGTTTCAATCTTGCAACCTTACGGTTAACTAGTCCAACGCTCTAACCACCTGCTTTACATTGCACTCCACGAGGAGCCTGCCTGTTACGCGAATGCAGTAAGAAGCCAAGGTAAGTTGCTAGCTAGCATTAAACTTATCTTATAAAAAACAATCAATCAATGATAATCACTAGTTAACTACACATGGTTGATGATATTACTAGTTTATCTAGCCTGTCCTGCATTGCATATAATTTCTTAGGTACACGTTGCTCCAACCATAAACATCAATGCCTTTCATAAAATCAATACACAAGTATATATTTTTAAACCTGCATATTTAGTTAATATTGCCTGCTAACATGAATTTCTTTTAACGAGGGAAAATGTGTCACTTCTCTTGCAAACAGAGTCAGGGTAGTCTGGGTATATGCAGCAGTTTGGGCCGCCTGGCTCGTTGCGAACTGTGAAGACTATTTCTTCCTAACAAAGACAGCCGACAGCCAAACGGGGGATGATTTAACAAAAGAGCATTTGCGATAAAAGCACAATTGTTTCACGACTGTACTTAACCATAAACATTAATGCCTTTCTTAAAATCAATACACAGAAGTATTTATTTTTTAAACCTGCATATTTAGCTAAAAGAAATCCAGGTTAGCAGGCAATATTAACCAGGTGAAATTGTGTCATTTTGCATTCATTGCACGCAGAGTCAGGGTATATGCAACAGTTTGGGCCGCCTGGCTCGTTGCGAACTAATTTGCCAGAATTTTACGTAATTATGACATAACATTGAAGGTTGTGCAATGTAACAGCAATAATTAGACTTAGGGATGCCACCCGTTAGATAAAATAAGGAGCGGTTCCGTATTTCACTGACAGGAAAAACGTTTTGTTTTCGAGATGATAGTTTCCGGATTCGACCATATTAATGACCTAAGGCTCGTATTTCTGTGTGTTATTATGTTATAATTAAGTCTATGATTTGATAGAGCGGTCTGACTAAGCGATGGTAGGCAGCAGCAGGCTCGTAAGCGTTCATTCAAACAGCACTTTCGTGCGTTTGCCAGCAGCCCGTTTATGACTTCAAGCCTGTCAACTCCCAAGATTAGGCTGGTGTAACCGATGTGAAATGGCTAGCTAGTTAGCCGGGTGCGCACTAATAGCATTTCAAATGTCACTCGCTCTGAGACTTGGAGTAGTTTTCCCCCTTGCTCTACATGGGTAACACTGCTTCGAGGGTGGCTGTTGTCGATGTGTTCCTGGTCTGAGTCCAGGTAGGAGCGAGGAGAGGGACTGAAGCTTTACTACACTGGCAATACTAAAGTGCCTATAAGAACATCCAATAGTCAAAGGTATATGAAATACAAATCGTATAGAGAGAAATAGTCCTATAATTCCTATAATAACTACAACCTAACACTTCTTACCTGGGAATATTGAAGACTCATGTTAAAAGGAACCACCAGCTTTCATATGTTCTCATGTTCTGAGCAAGGAACTTAAACGTTAGCTTTTTTACAAGGCACATATTGCACTTTTACTTTCTTCTCCACTTTGTTTTTGCATTATTTAAACCAAATTGAACATGATTCATTATTTATTTGAGGCTAAATTGATTTTATTGATGCATTATATTAAGTTAAAATAAGTGTTCATTCAGTATTGTTGTAATTGTCATTATTACAAATAAATAAATAAAAACCGGCCGATTAATCGGTATCGGCTTTTTTGGGCCCCCAATAATCGGTAGCGGCGGTGAAAAATCATAATCGGTCGACCTCTAGTGCCAAGCTTGTAGCGTCATACCCAAGAAGACCCAAGGCTGTAATCGCTTCAAGTTGCTTCAACAAAGTACTGAATAAAGGGTCTGAATACTTATGTAAATGTAATATATTTGAAATACATTTGCAAAAATGTATAAAAACAGTTTTTGCTTTGTCAATATGGGACAGTGTGTGTAGATTGATGAAAGAAAAAAACAATTTAATCAATTTTAGAATAAGGCTGTAACGTAACAAAATGTGGAAAAAGTGAACGGGTCTGAAAACTTTCCGAAAGCACTGTACATGCGCTTCTTTAAACTACGGGACAAGTACTGGCACACTCACCACTGCTGCTGGAACTACTCCTACTGTGGGATGAAGAGCGGGATGAGGATGAGGAGGATGACGATGATGAGCTGGATGAGGAAGATGATCTACTGCGGCTCCGTTTCGTTTTCCTTTTTTCTTTCCCTTCAATAGAAAAATACAAGAGAACAGTGACTATTTACCATGAGTCCAAGGTAGGCGCACGCACACACACACACACTTGTGGTACCCGTGTGGCTCAGTTGGTAGAGCATGGTGTTTGCAACGCCAGGGTTGTGGGTTCGATTCCCACAGGGGACCAGTACGGGAAAAAAATGTACGAAATATATGCATTCACTACTGTAAGTCACTCTGGATAAGAGCGTCTGCTAAATGACTAAAATGTAAATGTAAAATGTAATCAGTTAATAAGTGATCACAATAGACCATTAAATGACCTGTGCTTGTAGATCTTCTGTCATTTCCTCTTGTGGCAGACTCAGTACTTCTTCTGTCATTTCCTCTTGTGGCAGACTCAGTACTTCTGCCATTTCCTCTTGTGGCAGACTCAGTACTTCTGCCATTTCCTCTTGTGGCAGACTCAGTACTTCTGCCATTTCCTCTTGTGGCAGACTCAGTACTTCTTCTGTCATTTCCTCTTGTGGCAGACTCAGTACTTCTTCTGTCATTTCCTCTTGTGGCAGACTCTGTACTTCTTCTGTCATTTCCTCTCGTGGCAGACTCTGTACTTCTTCTGTCATTTCCTCTTGTGGCAGACTCTGTACTTCTTCTGTCATTTCCTCTTGTGGCAGACTCTGTACTTCTTCTGTCATTTCCTCTTGTAGCAGACTCTGTACTTCTGTCATTTCCTCTTGTGACAGACTCAGTACTTCTTCTGTCATTTCCTCTTGTGGCAGACTCTGTACTACTTCTGTCATTTCCTCTTGTGGCAGACTCAGTACTTCTGTCATTTCCTCTTGTGACAGACTCAGTACTTCTGTCATTTCCTCTTGTGGCAGACTCAGTACTTCTGTCATTTCCTCTTGTGGCAGACTCAGTAGTAGTACTTTTTCTTTCATAACTTCTTATACTGGACTCACTTTTCACGTTGTCTACTTTGCTGGACTAACAAAGACAAAGTAAAGGGTAATGCCTTGTAAATCTGTTTGCATTGTGAGCCCAAACATCTATCATAAACCCGTCAGATTTTAAACACAGATCATCAGTAGCGTTATTTAGCTAGCTAATTAGCATTCCTAAATGCAAAACAAGTTGCTAGCCCGATAACGTTAGTTACCTAGGTACTTACCATGGTGGCTGTTGTCTCGACAAAAAGAGGCGAATGCAATAAAAAGTTGCTGTTTATCAAAGTGATATTCTCTACACAATTATTAACAATACTTTATCGATTGTACTTATTTGTCAATATGGCTGTAAGAGATAACTGGCTGGCTACTCTGCTGACAACACGATTGAGCCATTTTGCATCCCACAATGCACCATTGATTTCTTAAAGCAACACCGCAATGTTTTAAACAGCAATATAATTCCATTTCTATGGTTGTAAACCTCGGTGGGCTCAAATATTATTTTAGCATTTCACGGTTTGGAAGAGGTAAGGCAATAACACTGTATTTCCGTAACAAAAACAACATTCAATAGAAAGAGAGAAAAAAACCTATCCCTAATAGGATACAGTCACTGGATACTGCATACACAAGTCATGAATCTACAAAATCATTCAGTGACAGTAATAATGCTCCTCGTGCAGAATCAACCTGACCTTTCAACCCCTGGAAAGTCCTGCTAAATCCTGTGTGGTCAAAGGATGCACATTCATTAGTGCATGGGTCTTGACCCTGGAAAAGATACAGCACTCCACCCATTCTACTAGCCACAACTTTCTGGTTGTAAAAATAATGTTGATGGTGATTATGCAATGGATCATGGCAAAAACGACACACAGAGTCACTTGATATTACATATAATCATATTTATAAGTGCCAGTATTAGTATTTATACATTAACAACAGTGTCATACATATTCATTTTCTGTAACCTAAAAAGCTAATGTCATGTCAATCATTTCAACAAAGTCTTGACTGCTGGTGTCCTAAGCTTTAGGCCTACGTTTATATCACACGTTGGCTACTACATCAGCCAAATGAAATACTAGGCTATTTATCTATCTGTAGTCAGTTTAATCTTTCCTTGCAACAATGGTCTAGTACAGGAACTATTGTAGGCTATTTTCCTCCTGCATTCTAAATTATAACCGTAGCTTTATTCAACAAAATGTTTGAAATATACAAAGGCATACTTTTTTATCTGATACACTCTGTACCAATTGCTAGTCCTAGGTGCAGGGATTTAGAGAAACTAACTATATCCATTGTGTAACTAACTACACTGTACATTAAGAGGTTATAATAAGAAGTGAAAGAAATAAAGAAAGCTTATCAGTGACTATCTTTGTCATGCCCCATTTATTCTGTATCCATATTATAATTGTGACATGTAGCCTATCCGGTTTTTAATTGGACGTGTCAGATTTCAATGCAGCCTTTCTGTATTTGAAAAAACTTAGCGGGAGAAATTAAAATGGAAGACACTCTACTTTAGCATTGAGGTGGCTGGGGCTGAAGAAGGAAAACCACAGAGTGTTGGGAGCACACAGAGAGTAGTTTAATGCAGGACCCATCCTTGCCCTGCGCCAATCCCTGTGAGCCATGGGCCCATATTTATCAAGCATCTCAGATTAGAAGTGCTGATCTAGAAAGGCAAAACTGATCCTAGATCAGCACCCCAATATCAGACGCTTGATGAATACTGTCCCTTATCCACTGGGCCAAAAATGGTTGAATCAACGTTGTTTCCACATAACTTCAACAAAAAATGTCAATGTGATGACGTTGAATCAACGTGGAAACTGATTGGATTAACTAAAAGTCATCAAGGTAAAGGGATTTCAATGTTAACCTAAATTTATTGAGGTTGTTGATTTCACGTTGAATTCACGTTAGTTGACCACTCAAAAACATGTAAATCAAAACTAGATGTTGAAATGATATCTGTGCCTAGCGGGTAGCTACTGCCTATACTTCACAGGTCTGGGATCAGATTCTCTCCAGTAGGAGTAGTGGGCTTCAGTGTGGCGGCCCCGCAATGCAGCAGGCCAAAGTTGCAGTTGATTCTCTTCATGAAACAAGGCTTAGCACACAATATCGGTTATGTCAGTTGGATGGCGAAAAATATACAATGTATAACCCTAACTATTGAGGAAAAACAAATGTCTGTTAACATTTTGAGGAGGATTGGTGATATGATTGAATGTCAGCTTGATATACTGTTTCTACTATTTCTATACAGTTTCTACTGTTTCTAGTGGCTCAGAACAGTGGCACATTATTGGTTATCAAATTCAGTAAAAAAAAAAAAAAATCCCTGAAAGTATCTTTCCTCCGAATGTGTGAAAGAACAGTTCATGCTTATATGCAACTTACTAAGGGGCATTTATATCAAAATGCTGCTTCGTTGAAATCCATTTTCAGACTAACACATCCAAAACTCTGCAAGCACGTAAGGTTTGATATGATTTTCTGTAAACAAAAATACTTACAATGTTATTTTGAGACCTGATAATACATGTTTTGTATGTAACACACCCACCTCTTACACTTTAGTTGGAATTATAATGAGCTAGAACATCTTTCCCAAATGCTCTTCAGTGGACCTATTCTATTCAATTAAATATTAAAATATTTAATACAAATCTATGGACAATGAGGATGTAGTTTGATACACAGAAAAGTGCAACATGAGCTTCCTTGCTGTTCAGATTGAATTAGAGATGTGTAAATAAGTTAGCTTGAACCACTTCAAATATGATTTGATATGATCTCAATTTGTCTCAAATCAATACATTTATGCTGTGGGTAAAAACAACTGAAAAGTTGATAGTACTGGTCATCCTGGGTTGATCTCAGTAGCATAACTTGGCTTCCTCTCCTTCTCTCCGTCTGCACTGATGGTCAAGACATTAGACAGGTGACGCAGGAAGTCCTGGTAGGGATCCACCACTTAAACGAAGGAGAGGAGACGAGGAGAGGAAGCCAGCTAAGAATATTAACATACACCCAAGGTCTAATGTCTGGTTCATGATTTCTCATTTTCCCAACTTTAGCTCTAAGGGTTGTGGATAATGTATTTGCAGTGCAGGGCGGGAGATTTAGGCCTCTGCTTTGTTCATGGAATGGTCTCCGTGAGCCAGGCTCTCCTCGCCCTCTTCCTCTTCAGGAACCTAAGGACAGTCCCATCTCAGTCAGTAACAGATCTTACAGTTTAGCCGCAATTTCATCTACGCCAAATCATATTTGTTATAAGATAGTATTTTTTTATTTACAAATTCAATATTCTTTGCATGTCACCAGGTGGTCACATGACATGTAATACAATACAATATGCCATCTTAGACATATATGGCTAATGCCACATTATGGTATTGGATATCTCAAATGTTATATGAGTGTCACACTAATACATGAAACATCATGTACCGTGTACTGTATAGCTCAGGTGTTTGATTCAACTGTAAGCTAGTGATGTTCAAGGATGGAACAGTACGATGTGTTTTATCTCTCAAGTTCTTACCTCCCAATAGATTGAATCATCAAAGCAGTTCTGATCTGGAGGCTGTCCCCAGAATGGAAGCTTCATTATCAGACCTGTACAAAGAGATAAGTCAATTACAGTATTATTCAATACGTTTCCCCGTCTTCATGGAATAAAGTTCATTGTCATGACCTCAACGATTTGATGATGAGTGTAGAAATATAATATTTATATTACCATACGAAAACCGACAGGAAGTCTGTTCAAATGTGATGTCGATTTTTGAATGACAAAACATTTCACTGTGTTTTCTCCACCCACCTGTCATGGCTCCTCCAACCAAAGCAAACCCAAGGGATGAGGCCAGGGCTGCAGCCTGCATGGCAGCGCTCCTGAGGGAAGACGGGTGGAGAAGAGAAAATGAGAAGGATACAGTACTTAGTTTTTTTTAAGAGACCCTTATTTTGACACTTATTATTGAGGCCAAGGTCACGCCTTCACTGAAAAGTGAATTACTATAGACATTCCAGAACTACACTATCTATACATGGCCACTGGTCAAAGTTTCTGAGTTTCCCATTACTGTTGATTATGAAAATGACTACACATTGTAATTTACCAAAAGTCTTTATAAAAATCATTCCTGTTTCTTAATATGCTTGTATAGATGTACAGTATGAACAGTGTTGTTAGATGAGCCTTACCCATCCTTCTTGCCCAGAGCGACAGCCACAATGCCAGCGATACCCCCAAGGATGCCAGGCATGCCGTGCAGATTGTGGACGCCACAGGTGTCCTGGATGCCCAGGTTGGATGCCAGGATGGGCTGAAATGCAGAGAGAAACAGTGGTCTCATTTACATTATTCCCTACGGCCTACTCATTTCATCAATTTTCTAGCTATCTGATGGTAGGTGTTTGTTTTGACTAAAATGCAAGTTTCTCCCAGCACGCAAAACTGGTTTCACCAACCACAACCAGAACCATTTCTGCTCATTAGGCTGAGGAGTTAGTTAGGATGCTGGTAGAAAGGTATTATTCAAAAGAATGTAGGTGTATTGCCACTCACAAGACACATTACAACCCTAGTTAACAATGGCATTTTCTAGACAGTTTGGTGTCCTGGTCCATCTCAGGATTGTCTTCCTATTGGTTCAGACGTGTGTGACCTTTGTACTCACAGTGAGAAACTTGAAGCCCAGGGTGGAGACGATGCCAGCCACGAATCCGATGATCATGGCACCGAAAGGCCCGATGTCCATGTCAGCGCAGGTTCCCACGGCAACACCTCCGGCCAGAGTGGCATTCTGGATGTGGACCTATGGAAGCATCTATTAGCTATGCTACAGTAGGTGCTGTGTGAGATTCTATTGTCTCTCTCCCAGAGACACACATGCACGCACACACACAACACACACAAACACTCATTAGCCTTGTTTAAATATATACAAGTCAAATAAATTGAGGAGGTAAACAATCTACAGCTTTGCTGTCTTCTGACTCTTTGTGGTTTGAGTGAAGCGTGTGTTATCTCACCATGTCCAGTTTCCCTTTGTGCTCCACCAGGCTGGAGACGGCGTAGGCGGAGAGCACACAGGCAGCCAGCGAGAAGTAGGTGTTGGTGACAGCCATGAGCTGATCAGCACCGGGTTCTGCGATGGCAGAGTTGAAACTGGGCCAGAACATCCAGAGGAACACGGTACCTGGAGAAGATATTCAAGTAGATTTTTATTTGTCTGCTACTTCAATTGATTCTGAAATATATAAAACAAAAAAAACGAATGCATTAAATGTATTAAAACTATGTCAAACAGAAGTTGGCCTGCTTGTCTGAAGCAATTAACTTTTTGTCCACTAGGTGGCGTGTGTGATTATGATATGTGGAGGAGCCTCCATTTGAGCCACACACATACAACACCCCTTCCCTTGTGAGTAAAATATAAATATACCATGCAAACAGACACCAGGGGCTAAATGTATCAAGCATCTCAGCTTAGGAGTGCTGATCTAGGATCAGGTCCCCGTCCATATAATATCATTCATTTTGATCTAAAAGTCAGAACTGATCGTAAAGCAGCACTCATATTCTGAGATGCTTGATACAAAAGGCCAGGCATTCCCTTAGGCACGTATTGCATCATTTCTACTTCTAGTGTTCTAAAGATACACATGGGGACATTTTATCAATATTTAGCTGATCTATCTTTTAATAGTAGTTAGTGACTGACTACAGTAATAAGATCAACTGAATTTTGCATTGACTGTGATGACTGCCATGTGAGTTGCTGCTCCTACCGATCATGGCGAAGAGGTCAGAGTGGTAGACAGAGCCGTCGTTCTCATGACCGTTCCGCAGAGCTGGCCTGTACAGCATGCGGGCCACTGCTAGACCGAAGTATGCCCCGAAGGCATGGATAATCATGGAGGCCCCAACATCATTGGCCTGTGAGTTGGACAAACCACATAAACCACTTCATTATGTTGTAAAACAAAATACAACAATTCAAATAAAAGCCCTCCCAAACAAACTTTCTCCTTAGCCTGCTAGTTATCTCAATCACTTGTCCATCACTCATCCATCCCGCCTCTGCCCATTCCCAAGCAAAACTAGTGCACTGATTGGTTGGGAATAGGAATGGACAGATTTAAGAATAAAATTTGACCCCTTGACCTTAAATTTTTTTTTTTTCCAATTGTAGACTCATCCCTATGAATTAACAGCATGATTATATTTATAAGAGCCCTTTTGGTAGGATGAATCTTGTCTAGTTGTTTTGGGCTACCACTTCTCACCACTAGAGAGCAATCTCGCAGGGGTTAGGGGTCAGGTGGTGAGGTCGTGTGTATAAGGGCCCAGGTAAACGGGTAGTAGTCATGCACAGTAGGGGGTGGCATGCACCTTAAAAGTTTGTTTACGGACCGCCATGATACCAAGGAAGAAGAAGTCGTTATGCATGGATCAACAGGAGATTCACCATTTTCTTTTTACCATTACTCACAAGATTGCACACAATATTGCTCATTGGACTGTATTAACTAATATACTTTTCTTGCATTGTGTTGTCTTTCATGTACACGAGTGCTTAGATGAGTGGATGGGGGTGAAGTTAGTCTGTTGTGACTGACTATTAACATAAGGGTTGGTTCTGAGTTCTGAGATTATGATGAGGTGCACTGACCTTCAGGACTTCGGCCACCAGATGTTCATTGATGCCGAAGATGGTGATCTCAAGGAGGGTCATGATGAGGAGCTGGACTGGGCTGGTTTTTCCCAGGACCGCCCCGAACGAGATCAGAACCGTGGCTGTGCTGAAGTCTGCGTTGATCATCCTTTTGGTGAGGAGTAAGAGGAGGTGGAGGTGGGGAGAGAGAGACAGAGAGAGACAGACAGAGAGAGATGCATTATTAACACTAAAACAGACCACTTCCTCGGTTGTCCTCTATCCTGTGGACATAATGCTGCTACTGCTAGCTACCTTCCTTCTGACCGTACTGTGTTTTATTGTATTTACTTGAAGATGGAGACTTTGATCTTTCCTTCGTCCAGGTGCCAGAGGCCTTGCACGAGGAGACCCCACTGCAGAGCGAAGGCAGCCAGGAGCAGGTTGAGGCCCACGCTGCTGAAGCCATATCTCTTCAGGAAGGTCATCAGGAAGCCGAAGCCAATGAAGATCATCACGTGGACATCCTGGAACACTGTGGACCAATGAGAATGCAGGTCAGAGGTCAGCTCAGGGGAGTTTGACTATTTGATCCTTAACATAACATGGTTTTATTGAAGGTCCATTATGGCCAATCTGGCCCTATTTGATTTATTCATCACATTGAATGAACACTGAATGAAAACAGAGAGGATGAAAACAAGGACACTGAATGAAACTAATAAAGGGTGTCAACAAGACAAAAAAAGTCAAAAATGCAACTGTAAAGACATTCAAATCGGTTGACAGACCAGCAATTGATCAAATACCTAGGGCTTTGCCTTTCAATGCTCGAATGACTCACGGAGCAGCCGCATTGGACTGTGCAGCAATCGTAGTAACCCCTATCCCCACAAGGGGTCATTGTAAATCCGGACTTGTTGAAGGATGGAAGACCAATTCAATTAGTCTGTGAATGGGATACTGAGAACTGAGGCTCCCGATAACCGTGTCGTGTCAGTAACCTCAAGCTGTTCCATTCACTGACTTCACATGATCTTAATCAAGTCTTCGGAACTTATCAGAGGGAAGCAGACACTCCACAGTTAAACACATTCCTCACTATTAGTTTCAGTTACTGGAATTATAAGGACAGGAGTCTTGTGAATGGATCACTGTCTTTGCACTTTATGTACTGTATGTTTAGACTGATTTACGTAAGAGGACAGAGACTTTACTTAGAGGGTGTATGAGGGCTCTAGTTCACTGTGTTTGTGGACAGTAGGATGTGAGCTCCGTCCGACCGTCTGCAGAGACTGACCAGACGTGTATGTGTGTGTGTGCATCTGGTGTGTGTGTGCATCTGGTGTGTGTGTGTGCGCATGCCTGTGTCTGTAGCTTAGAACGGTAAGCTCCACTCTCGCGCAATGCTCACAAAAGGTTCCCTTCCCTGAAATGCCTGGCAACAGGAACTTCCTAGTCCCAAAAGCCATGTGCGATGGATGACGGGTTCTCATCTGGAAAGTACATGAAGGTGTGGCAGAAAGGGAAAACAACAGGCCTCATTTCTCCAGGTCTGGTTAGCATTGTGGTGAGCAGTTAGCATTGTGGTGAGCAGTTAGCATTGTGGTGAGCAGTTAGCATTGTGGTGTCAGGGCAGGACCTAGGCAGACAGTCACTACTCAGAAAGTCCTGGCTGGGGAAAGTGATGGAATATAGGGTGTGGGGTGGGGGGGTTTGGGGGCTTAGTTGCAGCATAGACTAGCTCATACGTCCATTGTCTTCTTTTTGTCTGTGACTATGTATGACTACTATGTACAAGCATTTCGCTACACTCGCAATAACATCTGCTAACCATGTGTATGTGATCAATAAAATGTGATTTGATTTACTGTATGACTCCGTCTACCAGAATGCCATTCTAGAGCTTATATACATCTCTATCTTATAGTGCGGTCTTGAAATACAAGTCCGTGCTATAAATATAACCGATGCTGCATTGTACAGTTGTAGAGGGATTGTTGTAACTGGCAATTCACTTTAGATTTGAGTTTGTTTGGAGGCTCCCTGTTTCTGCCACACCATGATAGAGACATAATAAACAGGAAGGTTAGCTCATCTAAACAGATATTGTCTCTGATTAGAAGTCTGTGAATTCCTCTCTCTCATTATTGTGTTTACATGTGACTGGCTCTTTCTCCCCAGTAGTGCATTATATTGCTATGGATGACATTCGGCACACTACACCATGATTCTAATCAGGTTTAGTATTACTTACGCAATGCCTCCGAGACGTCATAGGATACATTATAACTCTTCTGGCACTGGTCAGAACACCCGCGCCCATCCGGGAACAAACAAATAACTCAAATCTATTCAATCTTTTCCTGATATCGAAGTCTGAACAATGTCAGATATGTAAGATATACAAATAGCCTTGTAAGATATATAAAAGGTAAGATATACAAATAGCTGTGTGTTGACTTGACTTTTGTTACGGAAAAAATCTGCATTTTTGTTGTTTATACATTGCATGCAATGTTTTCTGTTCTTTGGCACTGATTGTGGGTACTGATTATTGGGAATGTGCAAATCAAACATCTCTGGGTGGATGCAAGGGAATGGACCGTATGCTAATAATGCTAATAATACAAACTAGAAAATACGATGTATCGTGTAAAGGTGCTGAGAACTGCCTTACCTGATAACTTCCTGGCATTGCAAGCACAGAGCACCAAACTTTAGAACATAACAGCAAAACAAATCTCAGCTTTAGTCTTGTCTATATTGCATATCTTTCTTTTTTTGGCCCACCGCTGCACACTGTCATCTTAACCAGCACTGTCATCTAAAATCTCGAATGTTTTATTTCTTTGGCTTGGTAAGGTATGCACTATACACCCATTGAGGAAGCCCTTGGACGGTCCTATATCACCTGAATACTTGATCCCTTGGTGACATCATACCAGTTGGCGGTTCTAAGAAAAGGATGTGGTGGGAGCTAGAGAAGTCCATTTGGAACTCAGCCTCGTAGATGGCCTCTTTGCCCAACATGTTAGGTCATCCCCCATATGGTAGTTGTATTGTGCTAGCACTCTAACCAAGATTTCAAGTTTTTTCTGGATTGCTAGTCTGAAGGTGTGTCAGTCTGAAAGGAGATGGTTTCAGGCCAGAAACGTAATTATTTTCGATAATGTTGAATCCTGACATATTTGGAGGTCAGTGCACAACGATCTGCCGAAGAAGCTTGCTCTGAAACGTGTCAGCATCAAACATCATTGAAGGGAATTAAATTGCTGTTCCTCAACCGTCCATCAACATTTCAGTAATCCCTAGTGTGCTCATTCTGTCCCCCAGGCATGATGACCTAATGCCAACGCCATTGCATTCACAAGGGCGGGCGCCCGTGACAGTATGGATCATGCAAATACAGTTGAAGTCGGAAGTTTACATACACTTAGGTTGGAGTCATTAAAACTCGTTTTACAACCACTCCACAAATTTCTTGTTAACAAACTATAGTTTTGGCAAGTCGGTTAGGACATCTACTTTGTGCATGGCACAAGTAATTTTTCCAACAATTGTTTACAGACAGATTATTTCACTTATAACTCACTGTATCACAATTCCATTGGGTCAGAAATGTACATACACTAAGTTGACTGTGCCTTTAAACAGCTTGGAAAATTCCAGAAAACAATGTCATGGCTTTAGAAGCTTCTGATAGTCTAATAGACATCATTTGAGTCAATTGGAGGTGTACCTGTGGATGTATTTCAAAGCTTACCTTCAAACTCAGTGCCTCTTTGCTTGACATCATGGGAAAATCAAAAGAAATCAGCCAAGACCTCAGAAAAAATATTGTAGACCTCCACAAGTCTGGTTCATCCTTGGGAGCAATTTCCAAACACCTGAAGGTACCACGTTCATCTGTACAAACAGTATTACGTAAGTATAAACACCATGGGACCACGCAGCCGTCATACCGCTCAGGATGGAGACGTGTTCTGTCTCCTAGAGATGAACGTACTTTGGTGCGAAAAGTGCAAATCAATCCCAGAACAACAGCAAAGGACCTTGTGAAGATGCTGGAGGAAACAGGAACAAAAGTATCTATATCCACAGTAAAACAAGTCCTATATCGACATAACCTGAAAGGCCGTTCAGCAAGGAAGAAGCCACTGCTCCAAAACCTCCATAAAAAAGCCAGACTACAGTTTGCAACTGCACATGGGGACAAAGATTGTACTTTTTGGAGAAATGTCCTCTGGTCTGATGAAACAAAAACATAACTTTTTGGCCATAATGACCATCGCTATGTTTGGAGGAAAAAGGGAGAGGCTTGCAAGCCGAAGAACACCATCCCAACCGTGAAGCACGGGGGTGGCAGCATCATGTTGTGGGGGTGCTTTGCTGCAGGAGGGACTGGTGCACTTAACAAAATAGATGGCATCACGAGGCAGGAAAATGATCTGGATATATTGAAGCAACATCTCAAGACATCAGTTAGGAAGTTAAAGCTTGGTCACAAATGGGTCTTCCAACTGGACTATGACCCCATGCATACTTCCAAAGTTGTGGCAAAATGGCTTAAGGACAACAAAGTCAAGGTATTGGAGTGGCCATCACAAAGCCCTGACCTCAATCCTATAGAAAATTTGTGGGCAGAACTGAAAAAGTGTGTGCGAGCAAGGAGGCCTTCAAACTTGACTCAGTTACACCAGCTCTGTCAGGAGGAATGGGCCAAAATTCACCCAACTTATTGTAGGAAGTTTGTGGAAGGCGACCCGAAACGTTTGACCCAAGTAAAACTATTTAAAGGCAATGCTACCAAATACTAATTGAGTGTATGTAAACTTCTGACCCACTGGGAATGAGCTGAAATAAATCATTCTCTCTGCTATTATTCTGACATTTCACATTCTTAAAATAAAGTGGTGATCCTAACTGACCCAAGACGGAATTTTTACTAGGATTAAATGTCAGGAATTGAGAAAAACTGAGTTTAAATGTATTTGGATAAGGTCTATGTCAAATTCCGACTTCAACTGTATGGGCAAACCTCCAAGGCACCAGTTTAATTTAGCATCTAACTGAATCTCACTGCAAGTCACTTTTTATGTTGTTAACTTTAATTACAAAATTGAATTCCGTCGGAATAGCGCCTGACTTTGATGATAGGGCTTTACGGCTGTGAAACAGCTCTGTGTTGGATACATTCTTAAGGTTCCACTTCTCTGAGGAAAACAAGTATTTCACAGAGCCACAGAACCCATTGGTTCCCCTCAATTACATTTTTTCAATACTAATTTTGTCCCTTGATGAGAAAGCCCAGAAACAAGAGGTTCCTTTTTTTCTAAATTGCATTTCTCTGCTTATTTCCTCTGCTTTGAACCTGTAATTGTGGAGTTTTGGTATGCACCATATAGACAGACGGACAGGGGGTGTAGAGAAAGGAAGTCATTGCCACCTTTCATACGCATATCTAACTGTATAATCCTTTAAACAATTACTATTTAAGATCTTGAAATAAAAAGGTATTTATTGTGGTTTATGTAGGATGAATTCGGATATTTCATTTAACCTTTTTTTAACTAGGCAAGTCAGTTAAGAACAAATACTTATTTACAATGATGGCCTAGGAACAGTGGGTTAACTGTCTTGTTCAGTGGCAGAACGACAGATTTTTACCTTGGTAGCTCGGGGATTCGATCTAGCAGCCTTTCAGCTACAGTGATACAGTGGGACATCATATAAACAGGGACAGCTTAATCCTGATGCTTTTATTTCTTTGTCTGACAAGAGAAAATCAAAACTATTGTTAGGGCTCTCGAGTGGCGTAGCGGTCTAAGGCACTGCATATCAGTGCTAGAGGCGTCACTACAGACGCTGGTTCGATTCCATGCTGTATCACAACCGACTGTGATTGGGAGTCCCATAGGGCTGGCGTAGGCCATCATTTTAAATAAGAATCTGTTCTCAACTGACTTACCTGGCTAAATAAAATAAAATGAAATGACTAAGCCCTTGCTGAGAAACCACATGATCCACATCACTTCATTGGAGTGACATCATAGATGGGGGCAGAGCAAGCTTCAAACAGGAAGCTCACCCGTGGTAAGATCAGTGACATAGCATTTTTTCTGTTTTGATGTTAAGGTCACAAAAACTTGCACTGTGCTAAATTGTGATGTAAATGTGCATACTATGTACTTGTGCATCAAAATACATTAAAAAGTTACCAATATTATGTTTCTATTTGGTAATTCAGTCAGTTTTTGTTGTTCTGCTTCACCAACCATAGCTAGCTAAAGTAGGAGAGCATGAAGTAACTAAAGTGGGACAGTCAGATAGGCTTTTGGGACAGTCTTGTAAGACAGAGATCCATCCAGTTTACTTTAGGGACCCCCTGTATTTAGGTTAGGCAGGGCTTTGCTTCTTGTAGTACTATATCTTGTTCATTTTTTCTTGTAGTACTGTTATTAGTGTTGTTATTAGTACTGTTATTAGTACTGTTATTAGTACTGTTATTAGTACTGTTACTAGTACTGTTACTAGTACTGTTATTAGTACTGTTATTGTACTGTTATTGTACTGTTATTGTACTGTCATTAGTACTGTTATTAGTGTTGTTATTAGTACTGTTATTAGTAATGTTATTAGTACTGTTATTGTACTGTTATTAGTACTGTTATTAGTACTGTTATTAGTGTTGTTATTAGTACTGTTATTAGTAATGTTATTAGTACTGTTATTGTACTGTTATTAGTACTGTTATTAGTACTGTTATTAGTAATGTTATTAGTGTTATTAGTGTTGTTATTAGTACTGTTATTAGTGTTGTTATTAGTACTGTTATTAGTACTGTTATTAGTACTGTTATTAGTGTTGTTATTAGTACTGTTATTGTACTGTTATTGTACTGTTATTGTACTGTTATTAGTACTGTTATTAGTGTTGTTATTAGTACTGTTATTAGTACTGTTATTAGTAATGTTATTAGTAATGTTATTAGTGTTGTTATTAGTGTTGTTATTAGTACTGTTATTAGTACTGTTATTAGTACTGTTACTAGTACTGTTATTAGTGTTGTTATTAGTACTGTTATTAGTACTGTTATTAGTGTTGTTATTTGTACTGTTATTGTACTGTTATTAGTACTGTTATTAGTGTTGTTATTAGTACTGTTATTAGTACTGTTATTAGTACTGTTGTTAGTTTTGTTATTAGTATTGTTATTGTATTGTTGTTGTATTGTTATTAGTAATGTTATTAGGACTGTTATTTGTGATGTTATTAGTAATGTTATTAGTACTGTTATTAGTATTGTTATTGTACTGTTATTAGTACTGTTATTAGTACTGTTATTTGTGATGTTATTAGTATTGTTCTTAGTACTGTTATTAGTACTGTTATTTGAGTGAATTCAGAAAAAGTGGGGCACTTTTTACATTTCCGTTTTCTGTAATCTCTTCAGAAATCTATCAAACATATTAGATCAACAAATCAAATCAAATTGTATTTGTCACATGGGCCGAAAACAACAGGTGTTGAGCTTACTTACTTTTTAAGTAAGTAACAACATTTTAGCAAAAATAAAATAAAAAATACAATCTAAATAAATAAATGTAACACAATAACGAGGCTATATACAGGGGGTACCGGTACCGAGTCAATGTGCGGGGGTACAGGTTAGTCAAGGTAATTGAGGTAAATGTACATGTAGGTAGGGGTAAAGTGACTATGCATAGATAATAAACAGTGAGTAGTAGCGGCGTAAACACATGATACATTTCTGAAATCCTCAGATGTTTCCCATCACACAAAATCGAATAGTTATTGGGGTACAATTGGGACTATAATAATGGTATCCCAGTGTATTTAACCTGCTGTCTCAGTCTACCAAATGCAAACTGAAAATATGGTTTTGACTCAGTGTACACAAATGGGTGTGTCATGCCTGCTGTGACTATGATTAGGAAACATCTTGAAGTTTTCAGAAATGTGTTGGGCTTCTATGTTGGATAAATGACAAACGAGGTTACAGAAGACAGAACATTCTAAAAGTGTCCCACTTATTTTGAATTGACCCTATATTGTTTCTCTGATCATTTAGAACAACCTATAGTTATAAAAACTATTAGGATGTCTTTGGATATGACTTAACGTAAACAAAGATGGGAAGTTCACCCATTTTTACACGTAGCCTAATTTTCACTCTTTCTGTCCTTGTAGTTGATTCCTCCAAATTGTTTGTTTTTTGTTTTGTTTTGTTACAGAGAAAATTGGTCACATTTTGCTGATTCGTCATTGACTATAATGCAATATGCAAACATGTTAGCAAACACATCAACTCCCATTCTGAATGTCTCTGCACAACATTATTTATGTCCACTGTGCCATAAATCCATGTTTAAATGATTCTGTTTACAACAACAAAAATATGCAAATATGGATTTATGGGACAGTGGAATTTGTTTTTCTAAAATTGAATGCAGAGATCATTCAGAATGGGATTCTAGTGTAATATGAGTTGGTGTTTTCTAACATGCTTTAGACACATTTTCATACTGCAAAATGGTTTTGGGGATCAACTACAATCACAAAAAGAGTGAAGTGTAAGTCTACATGTAAAAATAGGTGAACTTCCCCTTTAACATTTCTAAACACTGAACTAATCTCTTTGGGTCACAGCTGCCCCGCCCATTTATGGCTAAACCTCCGTACTGTAAGTCTTCAAGTATTTATGCTGTATAAAGATTTATGTAAAAAAAAATGGCAGTGTCATAGGTAAAGTAGTAGGGGTGGGTCTTTGTCACTTTTCAACTGGTAAATCACAAGATTTACAATAGTCTCCAAACACAGATTATTGTGCACATGTGCAAACATTTTTACCCGTAACTCAATCAAATTCCCATTAAAATAAATAAAGAATTTATTTCCCTTCAGCGCATATGCAAGTTGATCCAGTTCCATTGTAAGTATGTGGATGGCATTCATCAGACACTCATATCCAGAGCGACTTACAGGAGCAATTAGTGTTAAGTGCTTTGATCAACTTTTCACTTAGTTGGCTCTGGGATTTGAACCAGCAACTTTTCGGTTACTGGCCCAACACTCTTGACTGCTAGGCTACCTGTCACTAGGCTTCCCCTTTGTACAGTCCGTCTGGGGGTAGCCACAGTGAACCTGCCCAGTATGAGAGCGAGGGGTGCCCCTATGACAGCTGGAGCATCTGGCCCGTTCCATACAGAATTATTTTAGGCGTGAGTCTGCTGCAATGGACACATGCACAACCAGGGTTGGGTAGGTTACTTTCAAAATGAAATCCATTACAGTTACTAGTTACCTGTCCAAAATTGTAATCAGTAACGTAACTTTTGAAATGTCCAAACACAGTAACGCAATCTGATTACATTCAGTTACTTTTGGATACATTTCCTCTTAACAGGCATTAGAAGAAGACAAAAAGGATCCATCAAACACATTTGGTGTGTCATAGTGGTCTCTGACTTGTGGTCAGACTCACTCAGGTGGAACAAACTTAAACTTGTGCCTTTTTTCAATTCTGAATTGAACGTCATTGAGAAAACAGAAAGGTGTAATAATGTATTTTTTACCAAACCTCCTTTCTGAATTTAAAAGTGATCCAAAAAGTAATCATCTAGTTTTTCAAAAGTATCTGTAATCTGATTACAATACTTTTGTTGTTAACGTAACTGACTACATTTTTTTCTGTAATTGGATTACATGTAATCAGTTACTCCCAACCCTGTGCACAACAAGCTCACACTATGCTAACCCTCTGATTGATCACAGGAACTACTGCACAATTATAAAGAGAAGAGGGGTCAAATCATTGAGACTCAATTGCATTATTAACTTCATAGCCTGTCATCCATAGCAACCATGGCTGCTATCAATAAGCCAAATACAAACAGATCCATGATTCTTCACCCGGGCTCCCACAGCCAGACTGACACACTGACAGACTATGTGTAACACCACACTGAGGTAGCCTGCTCTGAGATCTGTTTCTGCCTTGCCAACTGCTATGGTCATTGTCATACCAAGACAACACAAACTGATCTGGGAACAGGCTAACATTGAGAAGCCTTCAGGTGTCACTTACTGGGGTAGAGGGTCAGAGGATTCTGTTCCGTCTTCTCCTCATGGTGTGTGGCATTGTTGTGGGCTCCGTGCCCCCCGTGTTTCCCATCATCGTAGACCACAAACACAGCAAACAGGATGATGGTGATAATCTCCAGAGTCAGAGCCAGGATGGGAAACTTCAGCCTCATGTTGGTGGAGTAAGCAGGCATGCTAGCATGAACTAATTCTGTGTGTGTGTCTCTCTCCTCTTTCTCTCTCTCTCTCTCTCTCTTTCTCTCTCTCTCTCTGTCTGTCTGTCCCTATCTCTGTCTGTCCCTATCTCTGGCACACTCTCACTCCCTCTCTCCCTATCTATCCTTTGGGGCTTGTGGTGGTAGTGTGACGGGGGAAGAGCAATTGGTGTCTGGTTTTAAATTGGTGGAGGTTTCGTGGGGGCCAATGGCAGGGCATAACAGGCAGGCCCGGGTGGTTACTCCCACTTCTGCACTTTGCTTATGGGGATTGGTTCCCTCCCTGTTGGGTGTTTAGTATTTTTAAAAGAGGGGGCAAAAACACGACTTTGGCAAAACACACAGTAATGACAACCGGCCAGTGACAGAGCCATGATATTAATGGCTAATGAGCTTTTTCAAACTCATTTGCAATTGTAATGTCAAATTAAGTTGAGGCATAATCCTGTAAAAATGAAGATTAAAAAGCAGTCTCATGTGCTGTGCAAATATACACTTTAAAATCGTTAAGAGTCTATTGACACACCTGTGCGTCAATCTAATTAACATGATAAAAAATCCCCATCAAAATCCATCAGTTTAAGATAGAGATATCCGCAGATGTCGGCCTTCTGCATCTGCGGTGGAACGTGGTAGAGCTACAGCGCTGGTTGTCAGACCAGGTTAAAAGGCCCCACCAGAGAGAGTTGCTGATACTATTTCAATGTAATTCTGTCCTACTGCAGAAATGCTTGTTTAGTTCCACCCTCCGAACACTGACATATGGCTCTTTATAAATATTGACAATCATCTCCACCTTCTTTTGTGTGCATAGAGCAAATGGTCTCTAGCACAGCCCACACTCCGCGATTTGTAAACAAACCAAAAGCCAAGGTCAGGGTAGCTTCGCTAATAGCTAAGGAGCACAGCACAGCTAACGTAGCTATAACGAGGCGAAGGACCATCTACTCTCCTCCCTCTTCTGCGACAGAATTGAAAGATCAAGTTTCAAGTTTTATTTGTCAAATGTACAGGATACACATGGTATACACCATCCAACAAAATGCTTAAGGATGAATACAGAGTTTAGTGGTAATTCTGAAGTTTTACTGGTGAAGCTAGAGGGTAGCTAACCTACTCCAATAATGCTAGCTACAACTAGCTAGCTACTGGTAACTATTATCAACTGTGGATAATTGGTTCCAAAAGTTGTTTCAAGCATAACAGTACCTATAATTATGCTAGCTTGCTACCATTCAGCTGTTTTTCCGATAATGTAATTTTCTTAAGAGTAAAGGTTAGCTGGTTAGTAGCTTTCTGGCTCCCTAGCTACTGTACTTGAAATGTAGCTAGTTTGTTAGATAGCCAACTACCTGGCTAGCTAACTAAACAGCTGAAACGACCTAGCTGTAATGTTTACAAGTATCCCCACTAGCTGACTACTAGATGACAAATATAACAGTTGGCCCTAAAGCTTTTTGTAGGGAGTCAAGGAAAGCAACTATTGCATGTATGAGTGATGGACAATAGCTAGAATGTGGACCAATACTGTTATAGCAATATAGCTAGCTACTAATATGATAGCCCAACTTATTGCACATTGTTTTGATGAGCCAGTTAGAATAAGGCTGTCACTTAATTGAATCACACGCAAATGCAACATCTTACAATGTACACACATGTAATTATACTGTATGTTTCTTATTATTAACTTTAAATGTCATCCAGATATTACACTGATATTACATAATGTGTATAGTGTAATATAGGTTGTAGCCAAGAGAGGAGGAAGTGGAGGCTTATTAGATCACAGACTTGGTTCTAATTTTAGTGGTGCTCATGAGGACCCCCATAACAATTGAAATGTCTATTTGGCATTTCGGAACCCTCAGTAGTCAATGTGTGATAGAACCTATCTGAGCACAGGAGAGGACTATAATGAATGTGGTCTTTCTGTACATTGTTATCATGTCTTTTCCATTCCATTGTTTGCTCAGCTTGTAATTGTAGTTGATTATGTAAACATTATCAGAACAGGCATTGAATGATAAACAAAACAAGGAACCATTCGTTGATTTCTTTTTTTTTTTAATTACAATTTTATCCACATCTTCACTTTATGTCAATATTAAAATATTTCTGCTTGCTCAGCCTGTCCTTGGTCTGCGTCACACAGCCCAGGAGTCCTCAGTCCTGTAATAATCAACTAATCATCAAACTTTGATAATTTGAATCAGCTGTATAGTGTTAGGGCAAAAAACAAAATGTGCACTCCTTGGGGTCCCGGGGAACAAGTTTTGGAAATGCTGCTTTGCATTTCCCAAAGCAGTTTTGGAGACAGCATTACATTTGGTAATAAAACTAAGGCAATGCGGTAGCGCTAGTACTGGTAAAGCAGTTATTTACTAATTGAGCTATACTGTATAGCTTACTTCATATAGATTGACTTTACTGCTCAGTTAGCTGTAGCTAGCTAGCCAGCCAAACTCGAATAATTAGTGAGCAACTACTACTTGCTAGCTAGCTGCACTGTCGTTGTAGCGCCTTAGTGCAGAGATCTTCAGAAACAACGAGGTGTCCCAGCTGTGTTGACATTCCACCTATCCACTTCCCCCACTCATCAGAATAATATACTGTAGCTCTTTTCTTACGCACCGTTTCACCGGCATCAGCCCATCCAACATCTTCGAACAGTCAAAGTGTATTGCAGACAGCAGTGAGCCAGTAAAGCAACAGTAACAATAGGTTGTGAACAGGAAGTAAGAACCCAACACGTGTCAGCTCTAACAAGTTTGTATGTGGTTCCAAATGAACTAAAGCCAGCCCTAAAACTGTCACGTAAGTCAGAAAGAACTTGCAAGTCATTGGCACCGATTTCCACGAAGTTCCCACTTCGGATATCCAACTTTCCAAGCCCCAATATATCATATTTTGACTAAAATGATGACCTATTGACTTAAATCGTTGTGCAACATCATGGGTAATCTCTGGGCATAGCTTCCTGGAGGTGTGCACCAGGAGACCAACACCACACCCCCATGTAGTAGTACTGTACATCCTAGCAATGTCACACTCTCTGTGCATTGAACCTGGTGTCCAGTACAGCAGGAGAACATTTTAGCCTGATATGCCAAAACTTAAGCAATTTAGCTTGAGGGAGTCAATGGATTTTTTCTGGTCTCAGGCAAAGTTACTTAACACCTGTGCTTGTTCACCGAACCACTTCTTCCTGGTTAGTCATTGGTGAGTAACCGTGCCTGTAACGACTGTCGTAGATAGGGGACCAAAGCGCAGCATGTTGAATGCTCATGATGAAAATGTATTTTAACACAGAACACTAAAGAAAATAACAAAAACGATCAGCTCACAGTTCTGTCAGGTACACAGACTAACTAAACAGAAAATAACTACCCACCAACACAGGTGGAAAAAAACCCTACTTAAGTATGATCTCCAATTAGAGACAACGAGGACCAGCTACCTCTAATTGGAGATCATCCCAAAAAGCAACAACATAGAAATAGAAAACTAGAACTAAACATAGATATAGAAAACATAGAAAAACACAAAACACCCCCTGTCACGCCCTGACCTACTCTACCATAGAAAATAACATCTTACTATGGTCAGGACGTGACAGTGCCTGATACCTGAAGAGTTTCATTGGCTACAGGCTTTGGTTTAGCGGACTTATGTAATCTTATGATGTGCAGAAAACTCTTGTTTGAACCCTGTCAATCATATTTGGATCAGATGGGTCTCTGTAAGAGAAAGGATGGTGCATTTTGACTGAGGTGGTCCAGTTACCACACATGCATGATGAGTTAGCCTAACCTTGCTTGAGACCTGAAGACTTGCATTGGCTCCCCGAGTCAATGCCTAAGCATCATCTTAGCAGGCCTATGCTTTTCTGGTGCGCAGGAGACTTGAGTTCGTACCCAGTATGTTGGTTACACTAGACTAAGATCGATGTACAGAGAGCCTGACATGGCTAGGATGTACAGTGCATTCGGAAAGTATGCAGACCCCTTGACTTTTTACGTAAATGTGATATTACATTTATTTATTTATTTCTAAAAACCTGTTTTTACTTTGTCATTATGGGGTATTGTGTGTAGATTGATGAGGGGGAAAACGATTGAAGCAATTTTAGAATAAGGCTGTAACAAAATGTGGAAAAAGTCAAGGGATCTGAATACTTTCCAAATGCACTGTACTACTACAATCCATACTAGTACTAACGCTACCACACCACCCTTTGTTACCAAACATGAAAGGAATGTTTTGGCATTTGCTGAATGATTGATGAGAAACTCCATATTGCAAATGTACGGTCCCTTACTAGACGTCCGTGAATGTTTGTAAAATTGGGGCACCGGGGCCAGATCTTCCGGGAAGTCATTGAACAAAGTCTCTCGGACATTCGGTTTCCGTTTTTATAACATTTTCAAATTTTTGTCATTTTTCCGCTGTCCCGGAAAATACCACCAGATGGCAAATGTAATCTTATTGCAAATGTACAAAACATCAACAATCACGAGGTGGCCATTTCTCCTAAACAGAAAGACTTTGAAGACGAAACTTGGTGAGCATAGGTTTGGCATAATGGGCAGTTGGCCCCGAACAAGATGGCGTCGAGGCCTCAATGCTTTTTGAGTTAAGGCCATTTTTCTGGGATTAAAGGTCAAAAATGAAAATTGAGCGCTAATTTGACCGCTTCACGTCAAAGTACATGAACCTACGGTGTCAGGAAAAAAAGAACCAGCTATTTATCTATCGTAATTTAAGAGAAATCGTACAATGTACAATTGGTGATGTTCAGAAAATGAGTTTCTTTTCTCAGATAAGTTACAGATCCACTTGTAGCGTGTTCAGACGAATCTGTTAAGGCGGGTTTTGGAGCTCTGCGAGATTTCTGTGATTTTCTGTGATTTTCTGAAATAACGCACACTCATTCAACCCTCTGTAAATAAGTCAAGAGCCTACCCCAAGGAGGATATGTGTTCACTTTCAGCTTCCTGTGTCAACCGGAAGTGCCTTAAAATGGTGTCATAGGGGCTGTTTCGAAGGGTTAAAAAGGTCAGATCTTTCAAATCTTCATATGTGTGAATAGGCAACCCTCATGAACTGTAAATCAGTCATTTCTCCCAACAGATGTCAAAGAAAAAACTCACACACACACACACACACACACACACACACACACATAAAGGATGGAGTGACACAGTGCGGGGCTTAAAGACACACAGAGCCTGCAATGGCATTACCATAATCTCTAGGCTGTGCCGAGTTCAACGAGATGCCCCGCTTGACCGTAGTTTGCTCGGTCTGAGCGCAGCGACCAGGAAAAAAGTAGGCCCAAAATGAACCTGGCCCTAAATTGCAGGTGCTTTTGGGTGACAGCGGGGGAACCGTTAGGGTTAGAAGCACAATTCAACCTCAGGAACGTTCCTGAGGTCCTCCCGATCTGTGCAAGCCTAACCTTGATCGTGTGGCATTAACCCTTAACAGTGAAAATAGGGTGTTTACATCAAACAGGTTGCAATGACTTCTCTCCCCATAGGAATACATTGCCTGCTTCCCTAAATTCAACCTGAAGCCTATGTGGGTTATGAACGCCTTATGAACCTGTCTTCGATGACAATCCATCAGGCCACTATGAGGTCTACCTGTGTCGATTCTAAGCTTCCTAGTGCAACCGGAAGGGGTTAAATTCACCATAAAGGTGTTTTGATATACCCAACTTGCAGTTTGTGATAAATAGTGCATTCAACCCTCTATAAATCAGTCAGTTCTTAATGTAAAGACGTTAAACTCAGGTTTCTGTAAGAGCATACCCCAATCAGGATATATGTTTACTTTTAGCTTCCTGTGCCAACCGGAAGTGCCTTAAATTGGGGTCATAGGGGCTGTTTCGAAGGGTTAAAAAAAGTCAGATCTTTCCAAAACTTCATATGTGTGATTAGGCAACCCTCATGAACTGTAAATCAATCATTTGTCCCATCAGATTTCCAAGAAAAGCTCACACATACACACAGCAAGGATGGAGTGACAAAGTGTGGGGCTTAGAGACACACAGAGCCTGCAATAGTTACCTTTGTTAGAACTATCAAAGAATTGTCAGACCTAGAGCTCTGAAACTTTAGAAACCTGTTCTAGAGCTCAAATTGATAGTGCACGGTGAGTTATGTGGCTCTAGAAAGTTCTCAGACCGAGAAACAGCCTTGTACATTTGCAATAACTTCAATTAATTTTGACGTCACAAAAATGACGACATTTAGAAAAGTCCCAGAGTCGCAAGACTAGGTGCATTGCAACCGCCTCGGCCCATAGAGACGGACCCTAAAGTTTATGTCCGATAGCTCATTCAAGGACCCCGTAGCAATGCCCGGAAAATGTGGATTTTCAGCAACAATTAAGGTTGCTGCTCGGGCTCCAAATGACCTATCAAGCCGAAACTTAGGTTTCGGGGTCGCCTCAGCTAGGCCTACACATAATGTCAGAACTGGACCCACAGCTAGAACGTAACTATGTGTTTTATGTTTTTATTATAGTTTAAACTGAAGGCGCTGTGAATTTTGGGCATTCTGAAATCAACACCAACAGGTGATGGAGAGGAACCAGAATCCCTGCCCGGCCATCCCAAGTTCATCGGGCCAGTCAATTTTGCATTTCTTCAGTATTTTTGAGCATGTCAAATTTGTGATGCTAAATGCCCATTGAAACATATTGCAAATGGACAGTACATTTGCAAAAAGATTCAACAGTGAAAAAACACCAAATGGACATGATGAAATCAACACAACGAGCGATGGAGAGGAACCACTATCACTGCCCGGCCATCCTGAGTTCATCGGGCCAGTCAATTATGCATTTCTGCAGTATTTTTGAGCATGTCAAATTCGTGATGGTAAATGCCCATTGAAACATATTGCAAATGGACAGCCGTGCACCTGGTGATTGGAATGGGTTATCATAAGCACATTTTAAAAATGGTTTGTAAGGCCTTTAGGGGGGAGCAAGGGGTCTACGGTTGGGTAGGGAGCACCCCCCCACCCGTGCCCATCCAATAGGGGGCGCCCCTGGTCATTTTGGACGTTTTTCATAAAATGGTTAAAAAACAACAGAGTTCTCCCTCATCATACATGACAAACAGACCATCTAGGTTGATTCATGGCTTAACATAGGGCTGTATATAATTTGGGCAATATAAATGCCATTTGGACATGTTCACTGACTTTTGGGTTTGGAAACCAACTTCCTATGATCGTACATGGCAAATGGACATAACATGCTGATTTGGCACTTTCAATACTTTCATATTGCATTTGGACATTTCTTATGGCATTTGGCAATGGTTCACTGAATTTTGACTTTGACTTTTGACTTCCTATGAAATCATATTGCAAATGGGCAAAACATATGCCTTATGGACAAGTAAAAAAACAAACAATTATGACAATAAAATATGACAAAAGTATGTTCATACAGTTCTTATTCATGTGTAAAAACAAATCGAAAGAATTTCGAAAAACGGTCCAGACAGCACTTTTTTAAGGGGGTGATACGTTTTTAATTTTTTTTTCAAAATTTCTAAAGTTTTACTCTTGAGTCTTGACTTCTGTTACATTTGCAATAAGAACATTTACGGTGGAGCGCGCTCGCCATTTATTGGATTTTTGCTGTGTGACACTTGGCATTTGCAATATGGCATTTGCAATCAGTTTTGAATGAAACAACGTCCATTTGAGTGGGATTGTACATCGTGTATATTTTTCGTACGGTGCCAATGAGATCCCTTACATGGTCCAAGCACACCAAAAAAGTTGTGAAGAGGAGACTGAAAAGACTGAAAAGATTTGGCATGGGTTCTCAGATCCTCAAAAGGTTTTACAGCTGCACCATCGAGAGCATCCTGAATAGTCTGGTATGGCAACTGCTCGGCCTCCGACCACAAGGCACTACAAAGGGTAATGCGTACAGCCCAGTATATCACTGGGGCCAAGCTTCCTGCCATCCAGGAAGCCTATACAAGGCGGTGTCCAAGGAAGGCCCTAAAAATTGTCAAAGACTCCAGCCACCCTAGTCATAGACTGTTCTCTCTGCTACCACATGGCAAGCGGTCCCAGAGCACCAAGTCTAGGTCCAAGAAGCTCCTAAATAGCTTCTACCCCCAAGCCATAAGACTGCTGAACAGCTTCTACCCCCCCAGAACGCTGCTGCTACTCTCTCTATTATCTATGCATAGTCACTTTAATATTTCTTCCTACATGTACATATTACCTCAATTACCTCGACACTGGTGCCCCCGTACATTGACATTGACTCTGTACCGGTACCCCCTGTATATAGCACTGCTATTGTTATTTACTGCTACTCTTTAATTATTTGGTATTCTTATCTGCATTGTTGGTTAAGGGCTTGTAAGTAAGCATTTCACTGTAAGGTCTACACCTGTTGTATTTGGCGCATGTGACATATACAATTGGATTACATTTTTTTAATTTTATTTGACAAGATGTCCCCCAGGGCTCTGTGGTGGGTCCCTTACTCTTCATCATCTGTAGTACATCCTCCCCCTTGGTCAGATCCTCCATCACTTCAACCTTGATTTCCACTGCTATGGCGATGACACCCAGACCTACCTCGGCATCAAATCCCTCCTCAACCCACCTCTGACCCACATTGAATCCTGCCTTTCTGCAGTAAAAACATGGATGCAACAAAACTTCCTAAAGCTCAACAGTGAGAAAATGGAACTCCTCCTCTTAGTCACTAAATCCACCCTCGCCATTGACAACACCACTGTCTCACCTTCGCCCCACTTACGTAACCTTGGCGTCATCCTGGACTCCACCCTCTCCTTTGACCCCCACATAGCACAGATTGTAAAATCATCATTCTTCCACCTCCGCAACATTGCCAAAGTCAGGTCCTCCCTCTCCTGCTGCTGAAACCCTCATACATGCATTCATCCTTCTCTGGTCTTGAATACTGAAACTCACTACTCTCCGGCATCAACTCAAGCTCTCTCCGTGAGCTCCAAATGGTTCAGAACTCTGCAGCCTGACTCCTCACTAAGGTTCCAAAGGGTCGGAAAATTTTGTAATTTTCTGGAATTTTGCTGAAAACGTTCCATGGGAAGTTAAGCCCGTGAACTTTGGACATTTTGCTTAAATTCATAAAAAAAGATAGCTTATAACAGTGACCCTTTTTTTGTGGGATACACATAAGGCAATTCTAGGTGTTGTGGCATATTTTGTTTAAACTATCCCCAATTCAATGGAATTGCAACCCTCTGGATGCACAGTGCATTCTTCCATCACATGTACAGCTGATTCTCAAGATCTTGCACACTAATGAGATGCTATTGAGCCTGCACTACTACACTGTCTGAACCAAGGACTACATGCTTTCTGGTAAGTTTTGATTTCAATACTGGATGGGGTGAATATATTTTATATGACATACATGATATTTTGTTAACTTTATTTTATTTTTTTATTTTTTTATTTTACCATTATTTTACCAGGTAAGTTGACTGAGAACACATTCTCATTTACAGCAACGACCTGGGGAATAGTTACAGGGGAGAGGAGGGGGATGAATGAGCCAATTGTAAGCTGGGGATGATTAGATGGCCGTGATGGTATGAGGGCCAGATTGGGAATTTAGCCAGGACACCAGGGTTAACACCCCTACTCTTACGATAAGTGCAATGGGATCTTTAATGACCTCAGAGAGTCAGGACACCCGTTTAACGTCCCATCCGAAAGACGGCACCCTACACAGGGTAGTATCCCCAATCTAGTAAATAGTAGCGTACAGCAAAGTGCATTTAAATCATTTCTAACTTGTTAACAATTTCTGCTAGTTAGTTTTTGATACCATGTGGGTTTTAGCTTGCTTGAGCCTGCTAACTGAGGAGAGTTAATTCACCTGTTTCCATACATGTTTCATTTTAAAACATGTATCTTACAAAGGCGTTGTTTTATCTAACTGCTTAACTATTTATTTGTACATGGAATTGTATTTGGGTTTTTTTTTTTAAATTTTCCTAATCTTTACAGGAAAATGCCACGGGCACTATCTGGTGTGTGGAGACCTTTCACTGCAGCTAAAGGAAAAGCTGTGTACATTTGCAAATACTGTGCCAAATCATATGTGAAGAATGCAACAAAGATGCAGAATCATCTGGCCAAGTGCATAAAGTTCCCTCAGCGCTCACAACAAGCAACCTCTGACAAAAGTCCCTCTACTTCTATTCAAGGTGAAAATGATGAATCAGACACCTTATTGATAGCAACAGCTCATGGTCCTCCTCGAATCAGAAGTTTTTTTTTACTCAATGGAGGAACGCAGTCAGAGAAATGCTGATGAATGTCTTGCTCAAGCTGCGTATGCAACTGGTTCACCTCTGATTCTTACAGGCAATGTGTATTGGAAGAGATTTCTGAATGTTCTTCGCTCAGCATATCCCCCTCCAACCAGACATGCTTTATCTACTCATTTGCTGGATGCAGGGTTCAACAGAGTTCAAGTGAAGGTCAAGCAAATCATAGAGAAAGCAGACTGTATTGCAATCATCTCTGATGGGTGGTTGAATGTTCGTGGGCAAGGAATAATTAACTACATCATCTCCACCCCTCAACCAGTATTCTACAAGAGCACAGACACAAGGGACAACAGACACACCGGTCTCTACATTGCAGATGAGCTGAAGGCAGTTATCAATGACCTTGGACCTCAGAAGGTATTTGCACTGGTGACAGACAATGCTGCGAACATGAAGGCTGCTTGGTCTAAAGTGGAGGAGTCCTACCCTCATATCACACCCATTGCCTGTGCTGCTCATGCATTGAATCTGCTCCTCAAGGACATCATGGCACTGAAAACAATGCATACACTCTACAAGAGAGCCAAGGAAATGGTTAGGTATGTGAAGGGTCATCAAGTTACAGCAACAATCTACCTCACCAAGTAAAGTGAGAAGAATAAGAGCACCACATTGAAGCTGCCCAGCAACACCCATTGGGGTGGTGTTGTCATCATGTTTGACAGTCTCCTGGAGGGGAAGGAGTCTCTCCAAAAAATGGCCATATCACAGTCTGCCGATATAGACAGCCCCATCAAGAGGATCCTCCTGGATGATGTATTTTGGGAGAGAGTGGTAAGCAGCCTGAAACTCCTGAAACCTATAGCAGTAGCCCTTGCACGGATTGAGGGAGACAATGTCATACTGTCTGATGTTCAGCCTCTGCTTGCAGATGTAAGAGAAGAAATCTGTACTGCCCTGCCCACTTCACTGTTGCTCCAAGCAGAGGAAACTGCAGTTTTGAAATACATCAAAAACCGTGAAGACTTCTGCCTGAAGCCCATACACGCCGCAGTGTACATGTTGGACCCCAAGTATGCTGGCAAGAGCATTCTGTCTGGTGCAGAGATCAACAAGGACTATGGTGTCATCATTACCGTGTCTCGCCACCTTGGCCTGGATGAGGTCAAGGTTCTTGGCAGTCTGACGAAGTACACTTTCAAGCAAGGGCTTTGGGATGGAGATGCAATATGGCAGTCATGCCAACCTATCTCATCAGCCACCTGGTGGAAGGGACTTTGTGGATCTGAGTCTCTTTCCCCTGTTGCCTCCATCATCCTCCAAATCCCACCAACATCAACTGCCTCAGAGCGCAACTGGTCCTTGTTTGGGAAAACACACACCAAAGCATGCAACCAGCTGACCAATACAAGGGTTGAAAAATTGGTGGCCATCCGGGCAAATTTGAGGCTTTTTGAGCCTGACAACGAGCCATCCTCAACAAGGTTGGGAAGTGACAGTGAAGATGAGGCCTTAGAGTCTGATGTTCAAGAGGTGAACATTGAGGAGGTCCAGGGAGAAGACATGGAAGCCTGACAAGAAGACAACCAAAGCTTTAGTTTTTAGACTATCATTTTACAGATGTATGTTGAAAACGTTTTTGGGAGATGCGAGAGATCATTGGGGATCATTCAATATTCCCTTTCTTTTGTTGTTCATTGAAATCATCCCTTGTGAAGAGTCAACTCATTTAATTATAGTTCAATTCGTAACTAAATTGTTGTTTTTTTACATTTCTATTGGATGGAAGGATTTAATAATTTGCAATTATGTCACTTATGATAAGGTAAAATGTTTATGTTTCTGTCTCCATATGATATGGTAAATATATCCAATTCAAAAAACATCTACATTTAAATGGTATTCATATTAATTTGCATATATTCCCATATATTCCCGTTATTCCCATATATTCTCATTAATTCCACGGAAAGTTTCCACCTCTGAATATTCCCTAAAATGTGCAACCCTACTCCTCACCCACACTAAGTCGTGGCAGCACATCACCCGTGTACTCTGTGAACTTTGGTTCTCTGTGAACACTGGTTCCCTGTCTCCCAACTCATTGATTACGAGATCCTCCTTCTGACCAATAAAACCCTTCACCACTTTGCCCCCCCTCCCTTACCTCTCAGACCTTCTCCCCTACCAACCCACACGCTCACTACGTTCCACCACAGCAGGCCACCTTGTCATCCCCAGTTTGAAGCTCCAGAGCTTCGGCGACAGGGCCTTCTCCAGGGTTGCTCCTGGGCTCTGGAACTCCCTCCATCAAGCAATCCGTGACTCTCAGTCTATCACCATCTTTCAGTCCCTCCTAAAGCCCCACCTCTTTGACAAGCCTACCCCCACTGCCGCCCCCTAAAACACATACACACACACATGTAAAGCAATACACTACAAAGACACTCCTCTCTCCACCTTACTGAGCACCACTTAACCCAAACCCTTACCCTACCCCTTACCCTAAACCGGGTTTGTATCCTAAACCCAATCCTACCCATACACTGATATATTGATACATCACTCTTATCTCCCTTCTTTGAGCCCACCCCTCTCTTTGTTCATGTTTTTGTTTAGTCTGATGATTTGTTTTGACTCTATAATTGTAAAGTGACTTTGGGTCCTTTGACGAGCTATAAAAGTCCCACGTTGTATTATTATTATATTAGAACTTATTAGCCTATTTTTTGCTCCTGCTGAGGTAGGTTCTGTTTAACGTTAGCTTCTTACTTCATCCTTCTAGCTGGCTAAATAATAATAGCCAGAGCCCTTCAATGTTACTGCACTAGAAGTCTCTGCAAGCAGCAAGCCATCTGACTGACAGACATGTCTATTTTGTGCACTCCTCCTCTAAAACAAAGCAAAACAAAGGAGTTGATTGCTGACTTCAGGAAGCAGAGGAGGGAACATGAACCGATCCACATCAACGGGATTGCAGTAGAGAGAGTCAGCAGTTTTTAAGTTCCTCAGTGTCTACATCACCGAGGACTTGACATGGACCAACAACACCACCACTCTTGTCAAGAGGGCACAACAGAGTCTCTACTTCATAAGGTGGGTGAAGAAATTCGGCATGCCACCCCTCTACAAATACTACCGCTGTACCATCGAGAACATCCTGACCAGTTGCATCACAGCCTGGTACGGGAATTGCGTCGTCCAGTATATCACTGGGACTGTGCCCCCACCCATCCAGGACAGCTTCTCAGAAACGGTGCCTGAGGAAGGTCTGCAGCATCATCAAGAACCCCAAACACCCCAGCCACGAGATATTCACTCCCTTACCGTCGTGCAGACGATATTGGAGCATGAGCTCTGATACCAACAGGATCAGAGACAGTTTCTATCTACAAGCCATCAGACTGTTGAACACTTGAACTGGACTAACCACTTGCTCTGATTCTCCACACCTTAGCACACATGCACACACACACACACACACACACACACACACACACACACACACACACACACACACACACACACACACACATCACAACTTTTGCTGCCAGACTCTTCTTATGATTGCTAAATACTGCTCAATTTAAACACTTGTCCCTCTTCCCCAAAACATGTGTAAATATTGGACTTTAAATTGTGCCTTGGTGTATTCTACTTATGCTAAATGTTTTTTCTATTCTACTGAGCCATTTACTGTATGTTCGTATTCTTATCTTTTATTATTTGTTATTGGTGTTGCATTGTCGAGAAGGAACCTACAAGTAAGCATTTCATTGGATGTATCCTATACATAAGAATATACATAAGACCGATAAATCTTGAATCTAGTGATGTGGAGCCGAAGTAAGAAGCTAAATATTAGCTAGACATTAGGCCATTTATTAGCTAAATATTTGGGCTGTAGGCTAATTATGTCAAGTGCAAGAAAACAAAGTTTAAGTGGCACTCCAGTGTCCTTTTCACTTCATTTAACACCTGATTTACTTAACAAAAGGTACATCTCCATAGGTGGTCCAGGTACGTCATCACCAAGTACGTCTCACGTAGTGGGGGGGGCTGTCACCTTTTGATCTCTGTTTCTCCTCTACTGTTCGTCAAGCAAGGGGGGAGATCGATGACATCACAGATTTCTATCAGATGAACTCGTTGACTGCCCTACTCCTTGAAGTTTGCACATGGGGCTAAAAAACATAATTTTTTTGCTCATAACAGATTTTATGACACTTCAGTGTGTGTACTTACTGTATTTATCCTTGTGATGTCACTTTTCAACAGTAACATTTACAAAATCACTGGAGGAAGTCTTTAACAGATTATGAAATGGCAGATCGGTGGGTTCCTCCAGTCTGTGCTCTGTTGTCCTCGGGCATGCACAGCTCTACTATTGATTAGGTCTGGGCCTATGTTTTTAGACTGTATCACAATTCCAGTGGGTCAGAAGTTTACATATACTAAGTTGACTGTGCCTTTAAACAGCTTGGAACATTCCAAAAAATGATGTCATGGCTTTAGAAGCTTCTGATAGGCTAATTGACATAATTTGAGTCAATTGGAGGTGTACCTGTGGATGTATTTCAAGGCTTACCTTCAAACTCAGTGCCTCTTTGCTTGACATCATGGGGAAATCAAAAGAAATCAGCAAAGACCCCAGAAAAGGAATTGTAGACCTCCACAAGTCTGGTTCATCCTTGGGAGCAATTTCCAAATGCCTGAAGGTACCACGTTCTTCTGTACAATCAATAGTACGCAAGTATAAACACCATGGACCACGCAGCTGTCATACCGCTCAGGAAGGAGACGCGTCCTGTCTCCTAGAGATGAACGTACTTTGGTGCAAAAAGTGCAAATCAATCCCAGAACAACAGCAAAGGACCTTGTGAAGATGCTGGAGGAAACAGGTACAAGAGTATCTATATCCACAGTAAAACGAGTCCTATATCGACATAACCTGAAAGGCCGCTCAGCAAGGAAGAAGCCACTGCTTCAAACCTCCATAAAAAAGCAAGACTACGGTTTGCAACTGCACATGGGGACCAAGATCGTACTTTTTGGAGAAATGTCCTCTGGTCTGATGAAACAGAAATAGAACTGTTTGGTCATAATGACCATAGTTATGTTTGGAGGAAAAAGGGGGAGGCTTGCAAGCCAAAGAACACCGTCCCAACCGTGAAGCACGGGGGTGGCAGCATCATGTTTTGGGGGTGCTTTGCTGCAGGAGGGACTGGTGCACTTCAGAAAATAAATGGCATCATGAGGTAGGAAAATGTGTGGATATATTGAAGCAACATCTCAAGACATCAGTCAGGAAGTTAAAGCTTGGTCCCAAATGGGTCTTCCAAATGGACAATGACCCCAAGCATACTTCTAAAGTTGTGGGAAAATGGCTTAAGGACAACAAAGTCAAGGTTTTGGAGTGGCCATGATAAAGCCCTGACCTCAATCCAATAGAAAGTTTGTGGGTAGAACTGAAAAGTGTGTGCGAGCAAGGAGGCCTACAAACCTGACTCAGTTATACCAGCTCTGTCAGGAGGAATGGGCCAAAATTCACCCAACTTATTGTGGGAAGGTTGTGGAAGGCGACCCGAAACGTTTGACCCAAGTTAAACAATTTAAACGCAATGCTACCAAATACTAATTGAGTGTATGTAAACTTCTGACCCACTGGGAATGTGATGAAAGAAATTAAAGCTGAAATAAATCATTCTCTCTACTATTATTCTGACATTTCACATTCTTAAAATAAAGTGGTGATCCTAACTGACCTAAGACAGGGAATTTTTACTAGGATTAAATGTCAGGAATTGTGAAACTGAGTTTAAATGTATTTGGCTAAGGTGTATGTAAACTTCTGACTTCAACTGTATTTATGGACCTCGCTTTGTGCACAGGGGCATTCTAATGCTGAAACAGGAATCGGCCTTCCCCAAACTGTAACCATAAAGTTGGAAGCACAGAATCGTCTAGAATGTCATTGTATGCTGTAGCATTAAGATTTCCCTTCACTAGAACTAAGTGGCCTAGCCTGAACCATGAAAAACAGCCCCAGGCCATTATTCCTCCTCCACCAAAGTTTACAGTTGGCACTACGCATTGGGGCAGGTAGCGTTCTCCTGGCATCCGCTAAACCCAGACTAGTCCGTTGGACTTCCAGATTGTGAAGTGTGAATCATCACTCCAGAGAACGTGTTTCTTTTTTTTCTTTTTTCTTTTTGTTTAAAATGTATTTAACTAGGCAAGTCAGTTAAGAACAAATTCTTATTTACAATGACGGCCTACACCGGCCAAACCTAGACGATGCTGGGCCGATTGTGCGCCGCCCTATGGGACTCCCAATCACGGCTGGATGTGATACAGACTTTTGCTCCAGAGTCCAATTGCGGTGAGCTTACACAACTCCAGCCGACGTTTGGCATTGTGCATGGTGGTCTTAGGCTTGTGTGCGGCTGCTCGGCCATGGAAACCCATGTCATGAAGCTCCCAACAAACAGTTATTGTGCTGACGTTGCTTCCAGAGGCAGTTTGGAATTCAGTAGTGAGTGTTGCAACTGAGGACTGGTGATTTTTACGTGCTACAGGCTTCAGCATTCTGCAGTCCCGTTCTGTGTGTGTGGCCTAACACTTCGCAGCTGAGCCATTGTTGCTCCTAGACGTTTCCGCTTCACAATAACAGCACTTACAGTTGAGGGGGGAAACTCTAGCAGGGCTGAAATTTGACGAACTGAATTGTTAGAAAGGTGGCATCCTATGACGGTGCCAGATTGAAATTCACCGAGCGCATCAGTAAGGCCATTCTACTGCCAATGTTTGTGTATGGAGATTGTTTGGCTGTGTTAGATTTTATACACCTGTCAGCAATGGGTGTGGCTGAAATAGCCAAATCCACTAATTTGAAGGGGTGTCCACATTCTGTTGTATATATAGTGTACCTGGGCTACAACAACATAGTGCAATGATTCATTTATTATTGTTATAGACAATAGGCAGATAGCCTAGTGGTTAGAGTGTTGGACTAGTAACTGAAAGGTTGCTAGTGTAACGCAGGTCGTACAAAGGGGACCAAGGCGTGGCGTGTGAAGTGCTCATATTAACTTTAATGAAACACGAATAACAAAAACAACAAAACGACCGACAACAGTCCCGTCAGGTGAAACATACACTAAACAGGAAACAACTACCCACAAATCACAGGAAAAAAAACACCCCTACTAAATATGACCTCCAATTAGAGGCAACGAGGAACAGCTACCTCCAATTGAAGGTCAACCCAATAAACCCCAACCTAGAAATAGACAAACTAGAAATCCAACATAGAAATAGAAGACATAAAACAAACACAAAAACACCCCTTGTCACGCCCTGACCACTCTACCACAGAAAATAACAACTTATATTGGTCAGGACGTGACAGCTAGATCAAGCTGACAAGGTAAAAATCAAGGTAAAAATCTCTTGTTCTGCCCCTGAACAAGGCAGTATCTTATCCAGTGTTCCTAGGCTGTCATTGTAAATAAGAATTTGTTCTTAACTTTACATTTACATTTAAGTCATTTAGCAGACGCTCTTATCCAGAGCGACTTACAAATTGGTAACTGACTTGCCTAGTTAAATATACATTTTAAAATCAAGTGATTACACAATTATTGTCTATAGGGTGTGAATTGCAGTGATGTAGGTTAATTTGAATTACCGCTCAAACTGTTTTGCCAAAATAACGGCATAGAGCCTAGGTCTGATTATGCTGTCAGCAGCGTCTCTAGTTGCCTACTTGAGCCGACTCCGACCTGGGGTAGCTCGTTTCACGTCTCTGGCCCTCCGCATGTGCTGCAAGGGGGCGGAGTTAGCTGTTTGAGAGAGTGGTGAATGTGCTGCTAAAAAGGTATATCCGGGGGACGCAGGCGGACATAACGAACAAACCACTGTTCATGATTCCACTCGTTCTCAAAGAGGCAGGCGCATTTAGAACTCAGTTAGATCAAGAATATCCACTTCATTTTTTAATGTTGCTATGGGCACAGCCAGACAATGGAAGTGAGGGATTCGACTTCTGCTTTACTTCCCTACTGCAGTGCGCCGGTGACAAATGTGCCAGAGTAAATTATTCAAAGGAGTCAATTTATAAGTGAAGTAAACAAGTATAAGCGTAATTTGACATTTATTTCATTCAAGTTGGCTAACGTTAGCTAGACCTACTAGCAGTTCTGCTGTTATAATAACAGTGGGACTGACCACCTGCTCTGACTCTCAACACTTTAGCACGCATGCACTCACCACACACGCACACACGTCACAACTGCTGCTACAAAACTATCATTGTCATGTGTATCCTGTACATCCTGTGACTAATAAATCTTGAAACGTAATAATGTGGAGCCGAAGTAAGAAGCTAAATATTAGCTAGACATTAGGCCATTCATTAGCTAAATATTAGGGCTGTATGCTAATTATGTCAAGTGCAAGAAAAAGTTAACGTGGCACTCCAGTGTCCTTTTCACCTCATTTAACACCTGATTTACTTAACAAAAGGTACATCTCCATAGGTGGTCCAGGTACGTCATCACCAAGTACGTCATCACATAGTGGGGGGGGCTGTCACCTTTTGATCTCTGTTTCTCCTCTACTGTTCGTCAAGCAAGGGGGGAGATCGATGACATCACAGATTTCTATCAGACCAACTCCTTGACTGCCCTACTGCTTGAAATTTGCAGTTGTGTCTAAAAAACACTATTTTTCTCATAATTTACACTTTAGTGTGTGTATTTCACTGTATTTATACTTGGGATATCGCTTTTCAACAGTAAAATAAATACAACAAATCACTTGAGGACGTCAGATTATGAAATGGCAGATCTGTGTGTTCCTCCAGTCTGCGCTCTGCTCTGCGGTCCTCTGGTTCGCAAAGCTTCACTATTGATTAGGCCTACGTTTTGGGCTACCACAACATAGTGCAATTCTGAATGTAGTATTGTTATCAAGTGATTACACAATTATTGTCTATAGGGTGTGAATTGCAGTGATGTAGGATAATTTGAATTACCGCTCAAACATCCTGTTTTGTTTCATGCCAAAATAACGGCATACAGCCTAGGTCTGATTATGCTGTCAGCAGCGTCTCTAGTTGCCTACTTGAGCCGACTCCGACCTGGGGTAGCTCGTTTCACGTCTCAGGTCTTCGCCTATGCCTCGAGGGGGCGGAGTTAGCTGTTTGAGAGAGTGGTGAATGTGCTGCTAAAAAGGTATATCCGGGGGACGCAGGCGGACATAACGAACAAACCACTGTTCATGATTCCACTCGTTCGCAAAGAGGCAGGCGCGATTAGAACTCAGTCAGATCAATAATATCCACCTCATTTTCTAAGGTTGGTATGGGCACAGTCAAACAACGGAAGTGATTGTTCGACATTCACTTTACTTCCCATCTGCAGTGTGCCAGTGGCAAACCGCAAATAAGCTGACATTGCTACAGTAGGTGTACACTGAGTATACAAAACATAAGAACAAAACATATGAATATATGGGGAAAGTTATGATCCTTTATTGATGTCACTCATTAAATCCAATTCAATCAGTATAGATGAAGGGGAGGAGATAGGTTAAAGAAGGATTTTTAAGCCTTGAGACATGGGTTGTCTATGTGTTCCATTCAGAGGGTGAATGAGCAAGACGAAAAATGTAAGTGCCTTTGAATGCGATATGGTAGTAGGTGTCAGGCGCGCCGGTTTGTGTCTGCAGCGCTGCTGGGTTTTTCACGCTCAACAGTTTTCCGTGTGTATCAAGAATGGTCCACCACTCAAAGGACATCCAGCCAATTTGACACAACTGTGGGAAGCATTTGAGTCAACATGGGCCAATATCCCAGTGGAACACTTTTGACACTTTGTAGAGTCCCTCCCCCTACACATTTAGGCTGTTCTGAAATGTCACTACATTTCGTCAGCCAGTGATTGTCAAGCAAATAACTACCGGTCTCACGGTAATTGACTGTTAATTAACATAAACCCATTTAGCATCTCCTGGCTTCCAAACATAGCCTACAAGCCACTGATGCAGACCTTAGGAACATTTTAAAATGTCTAATACATCTATAGCCTACACCTTCACAATAAATCCATTATTTATTTTACACAGGTCTAAAGAAACATGATATGAAGATAATGTAGTCTATATCCGAAGAACAGAATAGCATACTCTTTGTTGTCCTTATGTTAGGTCCTGATGTGGCTATGCCATATGACTGTGGGCGACACTAGTTCATTTAGCAGGTCCTGATGTGGCTATGCCATATGACTGTGGGTGACACTAGTTCATTTAGCAGGTCCTGATCTGGCTATGCCATATGACTGTGGGCGACACTAGTTCATTTAGCAGGTCCTGATGTGGCTATGCCATATGACTGTGGGCGACACTAGTTCATTTAGCAGGTCCTGATGTGGCTATGCCATATGACTGTGGGCGACACTAGTTCATTTAGCAGGTCCTGATGTGGCTATGCCATATGACTGTGGGCGACACTAGTTCATTTAGCAGGTCCTGATCTGGCTATGCCATATGACTGTGGGCGACACTAGTTCATTTAGCAGGTCCTGATGTGGCTATGCCATCTGACTGTGGGCGACACTAGTTAATTTAGCAGGTCCTGATCTGGCTATGCCATATGACTGTGGGCGACACTAGTTCATTTAGCAGGTCCTGATCTGGCTATGCCATATGACTGTGGGCGACACTAGTTCATTTAGCAGACAAGATTTTCTTAGAATTCCGTGGCATTATTTTATATTACTTTATAGTATGAAGAATACAATTGAACAAAGCTGAAATAAATATAAATTATATTCTCTAAATTATTTGAGGGAGTGCGCACGTGCCTATTCTGTGTTGAGCTGTTAACAAAGAAATAGTTACTCCTATAAGTATAATTTAGAGTTATTAATGTAACTTTAGTTGTTCTACAAGTGTTGGACTATATGTTTTGATTTTAAATACATTGTAAGGCTGCATGATGCGACTCTAATGATGATTTGAAAAAAATTGCTTGAAAGGCATGAGCTCTGCTTTGTTTTTTTTGCACAGGCTGTACACATTCAGCAGTCTCTCATTCACAATTTGACAAGCACTTGATAATGCCTCGAATTTCTCGGCAGCATCCCCTTTGTGTGGACTTAATGCACCCTGTAAAAATCCATGACTTTCGTGGCCAGTGGCCGTTGTGCCCTTCTCCCTGAGTGCTGCATGCTCCGAGGCACCTCTCACTCGCATGGCTCTCCATCACGTGAACGGGTCTTTCTCACAGGATACAAGTGAAGACAGACACATTGGGGACGCAAATGCGCTCGTACTTATCCAATTCCGAGGTGCACATTGAAGATATTGGAAGCGCTGTCCACATTTACTTTTCATCAGCCAACAAGATGTGTAGACCTAACAAACAGCAAAAGAACTAGCAGATGTAAATCTACTATCCCCCAAAGTACAAAAGTTGACCTATTCTGTGCGAGAAATAAATATTCCGAACATAGTCTGAGACAGTTGTGGGATGCGATAGATCCCAAATTAATAGAACCACTAGTATCCCAGTATCCCTGACGCAACAAATCAGAACGATAAACTATTAGGCTATTTCATCACGTAGGCTATAAGCGCCAATATTCAATTAGCATAATCAAAAGTTACCACAAATGCAATTATGCATATAATGCTTTTATTATAAAGGTGCATGTTTATGGTGAAAATTATCTTCCTCAAACTTGAAACTCATGCGCTGCTTATGTATACCAGTTAGGCTCTACACCCCATTGGAAAGCAGATTAATGTGCTTAATTTTAAGAAGTTATTTGGCCAATTTAGTTGTGATAGAAACCTTATCAAAACATATAGGCCTATGGGCTAGGCTGCATGAGGTGTGTGAATATGATTCGGAAAAGGTCATGTTTCCTGCCTTATGCTGGGCATCATTCACAAGTGATAATGTATAATTCACAAGTGACAGGCTAATTGTCACGTCCTGACCCTTGTAAGAGGTCATTTTCTATAGTAGATGGGTCAGGGCGTGACAGGGGGTGTTTGGTTGGTTTTCTTGTTTTTCTATTTCTAGGTTTTGTGTTCTAGGTTTTCTATTTCTATGTTGTTGTTTTTTGGGTTGATCTCCAATTGGAGGCAGCTGGTCCTCGTTGCCTTTGATTGGAGATCATATTTAAGTAGAGGGATTTTCCTTTTGGGTTTGTGGGTTGTTAATTTTGAGTAGTGTGTTTTCCTCTCTGCATCACGGTTTGTTGTTTTTTGAATTTCAAGTATTTGGTGTATTTCAACGTTTCACTATAAATAAAAAGATGTGGAACTACAACCATGCTGCGCGTTGGTCCGATCATTCTGACAGCCGTGACAGAACAACCCACCACAAAAGGACCAAGCAGCATGGTAAGGAGTGTCTGGAGGAATGGACTTGGGAGGAAATTTTGGATGGAAAAGGACCTTGGAGGCAGGTTGGGGAGTATCGACGCCCGAAGGAGGAAATTGAAGAAGCAAAGAGGGAGCGACGATACTACGAGGCGCTATATCCACCAATAGGCAAGGCTGAGAGGCAGCCCCCCCAAAACATTTTGGCGGGGGCATACGGGGAGTTTGGCGACGTCAGGGGGGAGACCTGATCTAACTTCCCGTGCGTGAGCCGTGGAGCAGACAGGAGCCAGTCAGGGAGTCAAGCGCGGAGCTCGACGCAAGATTCCGAATAGAGGTACTGGCAGAAAGAGCACTACGGAGCGAGCGTGCTGAGGAGCGAGTGGATGAACGAGCAATGGGTTATGGTGTGATGCGCAATATATCGCCCATACGCATTCACAGCCCGGTGCGCTCGGTGCCAGCTCCTCACCGGTGTAGGGTGAGGATGGTCATTCAGCCAGAAAGGAGTAGGCCTGCTCAGCATGCCCATTCTCCAGTTCACCTCCATAGCCCGGTACGTCCTGTTCCTGCTCCCTGCACAAGTCCTGAGGTGTGTGTTACCAGTGTGGCGCCAAATAAGCCAGTTCCACGCATCAGACCTCCAGTGCGCATGCCCAGTCCGGAGGGTCCTGTTCCTGCTCCCTGCACAAGTCCTGAGCTGTGTGTTATCAGTTTGGCGCCACCTAAGCCAGTTCCACGCATCAGACCTCCAGTACGCATGCCCAGTTCGGAGTGTCCTGTTCCTGCTCCCTGCATTCGTCCTGAGGTGCGTGTTACCAGTCTGGCGCCACCTAAGCCAGTTCCATGCATCCGACCTCCAGTGCGCATGCCCAGTCCGGAGTGTCCTGTTCCTGCTCCCTGCATTCGTCCTGAGGTGGGGGTTACCAGTCTGGCGCCACCCATGCCAGTACCACGCATCAGGATTCCAGTGCACATTCCCAGTCCAGAGCTTCCGGCGACAGTTCCCCATCCAGAGCTTCCGGCGATGTTTTTCATTCCGGAACCTACTGAGACGGCCTACAGTCCGGAGCCTACTGAGACGGCCTACAGTCCGGAACCTACTGAGACGGCCTACAGTCCGGAACCTACTGAGACGGACCTCAGGCCGGAACCTTCAGCGACGCTCCTCAGTCCGGAGCCTCCAGCGACGCTCCGCAGTCCGGAGCCTCCAGCGACACCTCCCAGTCCGGAGCCTCCAGCGACGCCTCCCAGTCCGGAGCTTCCAGCGACGCCTCCCAGTCCGGAGCTTCCAGCAACGCCTCCCAGTCCGGAGCTTCCAGCGACGCCTCCCAGTCCGGAGCCTCCAGCAACATCCTGCAGCCCGGAGCCTTCAGCGGCGGTCTGCAGCCCGGAGCCTTCAGCGCCGGTCTGCAGCCCGGAGCCTTCAGCGCCAGTCTGCAACCCGGAGCCTTCAACGACGGTCTGCAGCCCGGAGCCTTCAGCGGCGGCCAGCAGCCAAGAGCCTTCAGCGGTGGCCAGCAGCCCAGAGCCTTCAGCGGCGGCCTACAGCACAGAGCTTCCGGTAATGATCTACAGTCCGATTCTTCTAATAATGATCCACAGGTCGGTGTTACAGAAGCAGAGGGATCTGCAGGTGGAATGGGGGTTACGCCCGGAGCCGGAGCCACCTCCGTTGCTGGACGATCGGAGGGATAGGAAGGTTCTGGGTTTAGCACCAGAGCCGCCATAGACTTTTGTCACCCTCCCTACCCTCCCCTTGTTTTTTTTTTTTTTTTTTTTGTGCAGTCGGGGTCTGCACCTTTGGGGGGGTACTTTCACGTCCTGACCCTTGTAAGAGGTCATTTTCTATAGTAGATGGGTCAGGGCGTGACAGGGGGTGTTTGGTTGGTTTTCTATTTCTAGGTTTTGTGTTCTAGGTTTTCTATTTCTATGTTGTTGTTTTGGGGTTGCTCTCCAATTGGAGGCAGCTGGTCCTCGTTGCCTCTGATTGGAGATCATATTTAAGTAGGGGCTTTTTCCTTTTGGGTTTGTGGGTTGTTAATTTTGAGTAGTGTGTTTTCCTCTCTGCGTCACGGTTTGTTGTTTTTTGTATTTCAAGTATTTGGTGTATATCAACGTTTCACTATAAATAAAAAGATGTGGAACTACAACCATCCTGCGCGTTGGTCCAATCATTCTGACAGCCGTGACACTAATATTGTCACCCATCAGACTATTCTTGATTTAATCTTGTCTTTACATATACTAAATAATATATGTGTGAAATTTGTTTTGATTTAGAAAGGACCATTATCATGCATCTGTCTGGAAACAGGGGCAGAGGGGAAAAATACATGTCATCTATGTACTTAAATAGCGAATGGAGGACGCTTTTCATGTGGTTCATTTTCATGCCAGCCAGGTAGGCTATACTGCTGTTGTACAGATAAGCAATGTGCTTAATATTAGTAAAGTTGAGAAATAAATATAGCCTATAGAAAGCTGATGGGATCCTTCTCTTTTTAGTAGAGGCCATCACTTTGTTTTCTCGCGCAATTGCATAGACTATAGAAATGTTGAGATCATGAGCTCATGGGCTCTCATGAAGTGTTTGATTAGATTTTTGATGACATTTGCATTGATGTCAGAGTGATTAAAGGGACAATAGAGTGCTGAGTACCAGGCAGTTAGCAAGTTTAGTAGGCTACTAATGACCATCAGCAGCATCAGAGCTTGCAGAAGCCTAATTACCGTGACTAAACGGTCACATGGAATTTGACTGCCTTCATGACACAGGTGGCCTCAGATTAACAAGCAGAAACTTAAATATATCAACATGAAATTTTCTGGGGTTATACAATAATATGAGCATGTTAAAATGAAATATTGTTAAATATACACTGAGTATACCAAACATTAGGAACACCTTCCTAATAATGAGTTGCACCCCCCTCCCCTTTTTCCCTCAGAACAGCCTCAATTCGTCAGGGCATGGAGTCTTCAAGGTGTCGAAAGGTGTTTCACAGAGATGATGGTCCATGTTGACTCCAATGCTTCCCACAGTTGTGTCAAGTTGTCTGGATGTTCCTTGAGTGGTTGACCATTCTTGATACACAGGGGAAACTGTTGAGCATGAAAAACCCAGTAGCGTTGCAGTTCTTGACACAAACTGGTGCGCCCGGCACCCTTCTACCATAACCAGTTCAAAGGCACAAAGGTTAATGAATTTCGGATAGCCGGAACATGTTCATGAGAACCATATGAATACAGTGGTCCTATTCAAAATTGTCCTGCACCTTGGCCAATTAAGCTATAAGACTAAATTTCAAAACGTTAAAACGCTATCCTTACTTCAAATTCTAAAACATTTATAAACAATTGTATTTTGTATAAATTTGCTTAAAATATTTCAACAATAGTAACTCTTGTACCGTAAACAACATTCTCATGTTCAGGCTATCCTAACTTAAAATTCCTCCCTTTTTTAAATTAACTATAACTATACACATTTGCATAAATTAGCATAACATTACTCACCAACAGTCTCTTGAACTGTTCAAGCAGAGACACCAAACCAACTTTCACATGTTCAGGCTATCCTATCCAATCAGTCAATCAATCACCCAATACATTTTCTCATCTACATTCTTTTTTAAATATACTGTAGTTAACCAAATAGCTACCCGGACTATCTTCATTGACCCTTTTTGCACTAACTTCTTTGACACACGCTGCTGCTACTGTTTATTATCTGTCACTTTATTCCTAGTTATATGTACATATCTACCTCAAATACCTTGTACCCCTGCACATCGACTCAGTACTGGTATCCCTTGTTTATAGCCAAGTTATTGTTACTCATTATGTATCTATTACTACTTTTATTATTACGAGTTTTACTTTTCTATTATTTCTCTTGTCTTTCTCTCTGCATTGTTGGGAAGGACCTGTAAGTACGCTTTTCACTATTAGTCCACACCTGTTGTTAACGAAGCGTGACAAATAAAATGTGAATTGATTTTATCCATAGTTTACGCATTTGGCTTCTGTGTTTTAAAAGCGTTCGAAAATGACGTGGGTCAGTGTTCAATGCTTTGATCAATGCTGGGAGCAATATTTAGACATTGACCCCTAATTGATTTTCTGTACAAATATAGCGGTACCATCTTTTTTAATGGCCATGTTACAGGTACTCTTATGCTTGAAACAACTTTGGAACCAATTTTCCACAGTTGCTAACAGTTAACAGTAGCTACCTGGCTGGCTAGCTAGCAAGCTTTATTGGTCCAAGGAGTAGGTTAGCTAGCCTCTAGCTTTACCAGTAAAACTCCAGTATTACCACTAAACTCTATTCATCCTTCATCATTCAATTCCATTGCAGAAGAGGGAGGAGGAGAGTGGATGGTCCTCCGCCTTGTCATATATAGCTGTGCTGTTCTCCGTAGCGATTAGGAATGGATGGAAATGTACATAATGGGTACCTGGAGGAAAATGAGGGAGGGTCATGCTTTTTCAACATCAGTCAAGGGAAGGGTTTAGCATTTTTTAAATCTAGTCCAAGGAAGGGTCATGCAATTTGTAGTTGATGAATTTCAATATTTCTCAATATTTCTCACATTTTAGAATGAGTTGCTTATTAGGCTAAATATTGATGTGTGCCCGATGCCGCCATGTGCCCGATGCCGCCATGTGCCCAATGCCGCTGTGTGCCCGATGCCGCTGTGTGCCCGATGCCGCTCCTCATCCATTGTAAACAAGACACACTGATTTGACATGGAGAAATATGATAAGATTAACACATAGACTTATCTCTCTGTCCATTCTTAGCCTGTAATTTCTGTAATTTGTGTGGTATTAAAAAAGATTTTGCTAATACGTAAAATGACGTAGAATTGCATAAAATGTTTAGAAAATGATTTTTTTTCTCTGACCTGCAAATACAATGATAGATTAATGCAATGCTTTTAGAATAAAGGATATCTTTCCACCACTACTCTTGTCTACGGCAGTCTGCGAACCCACAACCTTCTGGCCCGCAGCCTTGTGCGCTATCAAAATTCCTGCTTTGCTATGTAATGCCCGCAGGACTAAAACTGCATATCTAAGGCTCTGGTCTGTCCAAGAGGGTAAACCGTAGACATGTTCTCTGCTATCCACTTTATGTTTTTATTATTATTTTAGTTATAGGGGAGGGTCACTTGTTTTTTTTTCAAGTGTTCAGGGAGGGTTTAGGTAAAATATATTTTGTTGAAGGGAGGGCCATCCATTTTCATTTCAGAGAGTTACGATTTTCTCCATGTAACCCTTATTATAAATAATGTTCACTCCCTGAGCAAAGCCCTTATTATAAATAACGTTCACTTCCTTAGTGAAGCTACCCTGACCCTGGCTTGTTTGGTTTGTTTACTCTCGGAGTGTGGAATTGGTAATAATCTGAGAAAGTTTTAGGGAGTCCCATTGCTTTAGGACTTGGTCAGGTGGTTTAAACATGTCCCAGTTTAAGTCACCTAGCAGGCCAAATTCATACTTAGTGTAAGGGGCCAGGAGAGAGAATAGGGCATTTAGGGTACAGGCTGGTGCTGATGGTGGCCGATAACACCCAGCAACAGTCAACAAAGAGCTATTTGAAAGTTTAATGCGTAAAACCAGAAAATCTAATTGTATGGGGACAGACTTGGTAGAGACAACCGAACACTGAAGGTGTTCCTTGTTAAATATTGCCATTCCACCACCTTCGGAAGATCTGTTTTGCCGAAAAAGGTTATAACTAGAAAGGTCAACATCAGTGTTCAAAACACTCTTTCTTAACCACGTCTCAGTAATGACCAACACATCTGGATTGGAGCTGTGAACCCACACTTTCAATTGATCAATTTTAGGTAATAAGTTTCTAGTGTTAACGTGCAGAAAACCTGGGCTTTTATGAGAGCGGAAATCAGTGAAGCAGATATCAGAACACAAATCACAATTGGGGTTAGCAACAGTAGATGGGCCAGGGTGTGCAAGCACATTTCCAGATATAATCAGCAGTAATACAATCAGGGCACGGCAGAGGACAGAGACAGCTCTGCAGTGTTGATGTATAACATTTGAATGTGCATTAGATGGCAACAAGATCATATTGTACAGCAATTTCATCAGGTAACATGAATACAAAGCCGACAAGAGGTGGTTAGAATAGGATGGGAGGCCAAGAGTCCATGTAACCAATAGAGAGTCAGAGTCCCAATTGTGGGAACAAACAGACTGTCCCACGGTTTGGTAAACAAGCAAGTTCATAGTCAACAAAGCATGAGTCATGAGGCAAATAGCATAAAGCACAAGCAAAAAATATAACAACTTGGGGCTAGCCATTGTAAGGTCAGAGTCACACGCCTCAACAGTGCGTGTGTGCTGGAGGCGAGCGAAAGCTCGTAAGAGAGAAGGGAGTGTGGCGGTAAGGAGCCATATGTCTGTGTTCAGAGGGTGGAACTAAACATGCATTTCTGCACTGTATAAGAATTATGCCAAAATATTGGCGTTACTCCCTCTGGAGGGGCCCGTTAACATTCTGCAAACACATGTAATACAGCAATTAGCTGCTACACACTAGCTCAGCGCCGGAATCAAAAACTAGTTTATCTTCATGTCAAGTCAAACAGCAGCTACAGTGGCTTCAGAAAGTATTCATACTCCTTGACTTATTCCACATTTTGTGTTACAGTCTGAATTCAAAATGGATTCAATAAAAAACCCATCTACACACAATACACCATAATGACAAAGTGAAAACATATTTTTCAATTTTTTAGCAAATTTATTGAAAATTAAATACAGAAATGTCTCATTTATACACCCCAAGTCAATATTTTGTAGAAGTACCTTTGGCAGCAATTACAGCTGTGAGTCTTTTTGGGTAAGTCTCTAAGAGCTTTGAGTCCTTCCGGGTAATTCTCTAAGAGCTTTGTACACCTGGATTTTACAATATTTGCCCATTTATTATTAATACAATTCTACAAGCTCTGTCAAGTTGATTGTTGATCATTGCTAGACAGACATTTTCAAGTCTTGCCATATTTTTTTGATCAAAACTGTAACTAGGCCTCTCAGGAACATTCCATGTTGTCTTGATGAGCAACTCCATTGTAGATTTGGCCTTGTGTTTTAGGTTATTGTCCTGCTGAAAGGTGAATTTGTCTCCCAGTGTCTGTTGGAAAGCAGGCTGAACCAGTTTTCCTCTAGGATTTTTCCTTTGCTTAGCTCTTCTGTTTTCTTTTTATCCTGAAAAACTCCCTAGTCCTTGACAAGCATACCCATAACATGATACAGCCACCACCATGCTTGAAAATATGCGGAGTGTACTCAATGGTGTTGTGTTGGATTTGCCCCAAACATAACACTTTGTATTCAGGTCAAAAAGTTAATTTCTTGGCCACATTGTTTCCAGTATTACTTAAGTGCCTTGTACAGGCTTTCTTATTTTCACTCATTTAGGTTAGTATTGTGGAGTAACTACAATGTTGTTGATACATCCTCAGTTTTGTCATATCACAATCATTAAACTCTTTACTGCTTTAAAATCACCATTGGCCTCATGATGAAATCCCTGAGCAGTTTCATTCCTCTCCAGGAATTGAGTTAGGAAGGACGCCTGTATCTTTGTAGTGACTGGGTGTATTGCTAAACCATCCAAAGCCTAATGAATAACTTCACAATGCTCAAAGGGATATTCAGCATCTACCAATTGGTGCCCTTCTTGCAAGGCATTGAAAAACCTCCCTGGCTTTTGTGTTTGAATCTGTGCTTGAAATTCACTACTTGATTGAGGGACCTTACAGATGAGTAGGGTACAGAGATGGGGTAGTCATTCAAAAATCATGTTAACCACTATTATTGAACACTGAATGAGTACATGCAACAATAAATAAATACTAACAAAATTCCAATTTGACATTATGGGGTATTGTGTGTAGATCAGTGACACAACATCTCCATTTAATCCATTTTACATTCCGGCTGTAACACAACAAAATGTGAAGGGGTGTGAATACTTTCTTAAGGCACTGTATATTCAAACTCTGCCAGCAATACAGTTCTGTTAGTCTTGGAGCTCAACCCAGTGGACCTATTCCCAGACCTATTGGGAATCGCTTCCACATGTTGAGGGATATTAAACCCCCTTCTAAACGTTCTATCCATTAAGTACTTCTATGGTTGGAGAACAGGCAGAGAGGGCAGCCATATTAGTTTCCACCAGCTTGTTAGAGTAATGTGCCACATGGGAAAAAAAGGTGCTGAATTACGATGTTAAGAAATGGTTGCTGAACATAAAGGGACACACATTAAAAACCTTTTGTTTAAGAGTTATTTTTTATTTGAAGTGTATACGGGAATATAATTAGTGACAATGAAATATTACCATATGCATTCATTATAATGATCATACCTTGGTTACCTACCACCTGATAGGTGGGCAGAAACTGTAAAGGTTCATGTTGATTGATCACTTAGTTACATGCCACCTCACTGTTATTTGTATAAATATGTGTCTTGCCTTCGAACTGCCTTGGCTTTCACACAAAAATACTATATTTGCTTGATCAATAAAGTGGTTGCTTGACTTTCTTTTGGAGCTGTAAGACATCTCAGGTCACAAGTGTGAATTCCCGTTTCACCACAAACATGAGACAGAAACTGAAATACTGTATACATAATGATGAGAATATGGACAATAGAGATTTAGCTGAGTAAGTAGCTGATTTGTCATGTGTCATCTCAGTGCTTGGAAAGTGAACAGGATGGCGCTGTGTTGAAATGTGGGATGATTCAGTTTTGACTTCTTTGGTTAAAAGCAGTTTGTGGAAAGCAACCAAGGAGTGAAAATATATTTCAAATAGATTGCAACAGAAGGGAAAATGTACAAATCCCACTGAAATGTGACTTTCAAACTGTGTGTTTTTAAGAATGTAACTGTTTTTGCCACATTAACAGGTTGCACTTTTTATTTTGAAAATGCTGATTTTAGAGTGGACTGGGTCAATCAGATCACCTTAGGGGTTATTAATTCTAAAATCTATAAGAATCGGAATATGTAATTTGAGTTTGGCCAAATATACTGTATCATAGGTTTAGTAGCAGAGCTTGTACAAGAAATTAACTCATCAAAAAACTATAGAGTAGTCAGGTTCATTTCCCATCACCCTTTAAGAGAAGATAACTAGCTGTGTATTCTATTTCTCACATGAAAAGTTTGTAAATATCGCTCTATTGCTACTAAAAGCAGTGAAATACTGTATGTTCCATGTAAACTTTATTCTTGCACTAAGTCGGGATTTCTGTTGTTTAAAATATATCTTTGTACATAAACTCAATGGAATGTTCACCGTAATCTTGAGCAGGAGCTGTCAAAGGTGTTTTTAGCATTCTATGCTAGCTAGCTAGCTAGCTATGCAGCTTTGCTGTTAGCTAGCATTGTAGCTGTTATTTGGTTTTGAGATGGTATACAGCTCCGGACAGAAGTCACTTTTCATATGAGGTTTGAAGAATTAGGAAACGGAGTGGCTGCGGATCCAACTTTTTATAAAGGTCCCAAGATGTTCTACTTTATGCACAGTTTCTGCTCTACTTGTAGAGAACAGGCTATTCTGACTCATTTAATAAAGTTGAGATTTTAGGATGATTGAGATCATATCGTCATATTTTTCTCTAATGTGGCCGAAACAGAACAGCGTGCTCCACTTTGCAAAATATGTACTTTGATTGAAACTAAACACAGGTAGGCTATGTTACAGTTTGTTAACAATCTGCTCTGAAATTCGCTTACTGTCCATAATTCAAAACAACACTGTAGGCTACTTTGAAACTTTAGTCTATAACTCAAGAAGATCTAAATACGTATCCCATTGAAACTGATTCAGATCAAGTGATTGGTATGCAGATGTTGCATGGAAGTTTCACCAGTAAAACTTGAAGAATCATCATTCACGATTGACAGTGAGAAAGGCACAAGGGAAGGTTCTCCACAAGAGGAGTAGAGACTGTGTGTAAAGTAGATCCTAGATCTTCTAAATCATATTTTGGTTGGGGTGGCAACAATTTAGCCTAAATGAATATAGGGGAAACAGTGTTAAAAGGAATAATTGAATGTAAGTGTGCTCAATGATTTTATTTCTCTTTTCTTCTTCTCCGGTTGGAGAAAGATGTCCTGTTGTAATTCAATGTTACATACATGTTGCATTTATACTTCTGTTCACTATAATATATGTCAGACCCTGACAGAAGTTGTGGTGTCATCTTTACTCAAAACATCACGACTCAGAGTGTCACCTGTTACATTTATATCCAAACACACTGGCCCACACATATGGGCTGTGTATGGGGTTCTTAAAGGGACAATACACTTTCAACTCAAACTTGAATTTATTAATGAAATGTCCTTTCAACACCATGCAACCTCTCTGCACTGATAATACAAGAAAATGCCATTCTCCTTGCAGTTTTGATCAGTAGCTGGAAGAGTGTTTGTAGTCAGACTGTTTGATGACTGTTTGATGAGTGTATTCACTTTTCACTGTGGGGACTCTCTTATACCCCACTTTAATTATGTGGTTGTTTCTTCTCCAAACACATTTTTTTTCCTTCTTCCATTTTTGAATCAAGTTCCCGTGGGGCGGCCATTGATGGCTGGAAGCTGTAGTTGTCAAGGGTCCTGGATCCGGCTGTGATTGGCTGGATACAGGGTGTGTCTGTGGTTGGCCAGATCCTCACCCTGAGAAGAGCAGGTGTCTGGCACCGTAAGGTAAGACCAAGCTGTCCTGAGATTCAATCAAGTTATGGTGGCCCCAATGGGACAACCCTGCTAATGGTATTGTCCTGAGATCCAATCAAGTTACAGTGGCCCCAATGCGACAACCCTGCTAATGGTATTGTCCTGAGATCCAATCAAGTTACAGTGGCCCCAATGCGACAACCCTGCTAATGGTATTGTCCTGAGATCCAATCAAGTTACAGTGGCCCCAATGCGACAACCCTGCTAATGGTATTGTCCTGAGATCCAATCAAGTTACAGTGGCCCCAATGCGACAACCCTGCTAATGGTATTGTCCTGAGATCCAATCAAGTTACAGTGGCCCCAATGCGACAACCCTGCTAATGGTATTGTATCGCCATTAACACTGATTCCACTAAATAGTAGTACAACGCACTATTAGTCTTTAAAAACCTCTAAAGAATGTACTATGTATCATGGAAATGGTTTAGCCTATTACCTTGATTGGGGAAAAATCTGCCACATCAAAGTCTCAAGCCGACACAAAAAACATCAACAGCTGGTTATTTTTATCAGGACCAATCACTATCTGAATCTAGCCTGTCTGTGAACTCCACATTCCAGGAAAGCCATTAAGCAATGTTCAGTTACAAGCCACCATAAAAGGCAGATTTGTGGGAAAATATACAAGTCCTCGGCCCCAAAAGGCGCTCCTTTGTCTCGGAGCCCCACGTGCTGTAACATTACGCAACTTACACTGCATAGACATCTCCAATGATTTTACTATTGAAGCCTGACGTTAAGTTGATATACCTAGTTTACTCAGTACTGTATATCTTTCTAGGAATGATAGCTAGGCCTGGGAGAGTGATAGTGAAAATGTGAGGTGGTTTGAGGGGAGATGATAAGGGGAACGTATCAGAGAAAAGAGGGAGGATGATGATGGTCTTTCATGTGCTTCTGAGTGGCGCAGCGGTCTAAGGCACTGCATTGCCGTGCTAGAGGCATCACTACAGACCCTGGTTTGATTCCAGGCTATATCACAACCGGCTGTGATTGGGAGTTCCATAGGGCAGTGCACAATTGCCCAGCGTCGTTAGGGTTTGGTCGGTGTAGGCCGTCATTGTAAATAAGAATGTGTTCTTAGTTAACTGACTTGCCTAGTTAAGTAAAGGTAAAACATTTTTTTTAAATGAACAATTACCCTAATGAACTATATTCTACAGAGTCATGACAGATATACCTTTGCAGCTGTGATGGGCTCTCAATTAAAAGAGTTAACCTAGGATCTTTGTTATTTTACAGTTCCCAAAATCAATGGCTTTTTACAGAAATCTACAGATTCCAATGTGTTTGTTTACTATCAACTGTTTGCTACCAACTGTTGTTATCTATTGTCCTCAGCTGAAGATTAGCAGTAGTCCCAAATCAATGGGTTATGTGGCTGAACATGTGCAGTGCACTTACATGCTTAGAGGCAGGTAAACTGTGGCCATCTTTATCCATAATGGTGGCGAGATGTAATTTGTAATGCATGGTGGGTGGTGGTCTTAATTGTGTTTTCCACATTTGTATAGTGTTATTGTAAAGATAAACAACATGCTCGACTCCACTTTATATAAACTTAAATTGGGTGCTGGATCTATATAATTGGGTGCTGGATCTATATAATCCAAAGAACAGAAAGAACAGAAATAGGACAGCACTCCTGCAAATAAACGTACATTTACATATTACCTTTATTTAGCGGTGTGCTGTCCTATTTATGTTCTATAGTGTTATTGTATCGAAGCATCATTTCTGACATGGTTTGTTTATGTTGAAGAAACAACGAGTAGCCATATGCGCTCTTTATTAAACGGTGTGTCATAAGTTTGTGTTGCATACATATTCGTCAGGTCTAGATACTAGCACTGTATGTTAGCAACATAATCTAGATTGCTTAAAACCAATGCTCTGTGGCTAAACTCTTAGTATACTGAACAAAAATATAAACGCAACATGTAAAGTGTTGGTCCCATGTTTCATGAGCTGAAATGAAAGATCCCAGAAATGTTCCATACGCACAAAAAGCTTATTTCTCTCAGATTTTGTGCAAAAAAATGTGTTTACATCCCTGTTAATGAGAATTTCTCCTTTGCCAAGATAATCCATCCACTTGACAGAAGCTGATTAAACTTCATGATTATTACACAGGTGCACCTTGTGCTGGGGACAATTAAAGGCCACTCTAAAATGTGCAGCTTTGTCACACAACACAATGCCACAGATGTCTCAAGTTATGAGGGACCATGCAATTGGCATGCTGACTGCAGGAATGTCCACCAGCTGTTGCCAGAAAATGTAATGTTGATTTCTCTACCATAAGTCGCCTCCAATGTCATTTTAGAGAATCTAACCGGCCTCACAACCGCAGACCACATGTAACCACGCCAGCCCAGGACCTCCTTATCCGGCTTCTTCATCTGCGGGATCATCTGCGACCAGCTACCCGGACAGCTGATGAAACTGTGGGTTTGCACAACCAAATAATTTCTGCACAAACAAGAGGAAGCCATCTCAGGGAAGCTCATCTGTGTGCCTGTCATCCTCACCAGGGCCTTGACTTGACAGCAGCTAGGCGTATTAACTGCCTTCAGTGGATAAATGCTCACCTTTGATGGCCACTGGCACGCTGGAGGAATGTGTTCTTCACGGATGAATCCCGGTTTTAACTGTACTGGTCAGATGGCAGACATGTGGGTGAGCAATTTGCTGATCTTAACGTTGTGAACAGTGTTATGTTATGGGCAGGCATAAGCTACAGACAACGAACACAATTGCATTTCACCTATGACAATTTGAATGCACAGAGATACTGTGACGAGATCCTAAGGCCCATTGTCGGCCATTCATCCACTGCCATCACTTCATGTTTCAGCATGATAATGCATGGACACATGTCGCAAGGATCTGTACACAATTCCTGGAAGCTGAAAATGTCCCAGTTCGTCCAGGGCCTGCATACTCACCAGACATACCACCCATTGAGCATGTTTGGTATGCTCTGGATTGACATGCACGACAACATGTTCCAGTTACCGCCAATGTTCAGCAATTTCGGACGGCCATTGAAGAGGAGTGGGACAACATTCCACAGGCCACAAACAACAAACAGCCTGATCAACGCTATGCGAAGGAAATGTATTGCACTGCATGAGGAAAATGGTGGTCATACCAGATACTGACTGCTTTTCTGATCCACGACCCTACCTTTTTTGTTTTAGGTATCGGTGTCCAACATATGCATATCTGTATTCCCAGTCATGTAGAATCCATTGATTAGGGCCTAATTAATTAATTTAAATTGACTGATTTCCTTATATGAACTGTAGCTCATTAAAGTATTTGATATTGTTGCATGTTGCGTTTATATTTTAGTTCAGTTTAGTTATATTTTGTCAAACAAGCTGTCCAGTTTACTGAATGACCCCTTAATATCTGTGTTCACAGCTGCCTTCCTTTCTCATGATGACTTATTTCTATTACTTACCACTTAAAGCACCAATTTCTTATCTCCCCCACTAAAAGCCTGGTACAGTAGTTTTCCCAATATAGCCTCGGCACAAGGACCAGATGCCTCTTCCTGGAATGTCCGATGATCACCCCCCCAACATTCCAGGGTTTTCCAATAATCTTGAACAGGATTCCCGGAGTGTTCTGCGCAGTGATCGGAATGCACAGCTTTGGTGACCCTTCGCATTGTTGATGAATTATTTTAATTGCCGATGTCTCACTGCCAGTATTAACTGGGGGTTATTGTGCGGAGTGTTGCTTGGTGGAACCTGAGATCCTGTGCTTCTAGATCTGCATTTCGTTTTTATGGAGTTTAATGCTGGGTTTCTGTATAAGCACTTTGTGACATCTGCTAAACAAATTAGATTGGATTTGTTACAATGATGGAAAAAGACCAGGCCATCTCCTTCCCACAGTAACCTCTGCCTGACATTATTTCGCTTAGCTCCCCCCCAGAGAGCATATACCCTGTGTAACCCTGTGTGATTCATAGGCCGCATGTCTGGTGGTTATGATTCACAAGTCACACACCCACGACCCACCTCACTCCACCCTACGCCACAGAGCACTGTGCTTTAGTTAGTCAAGTTTCTATTTACTCTAGTGGTGTGTTGGGAGACTACTGACTTGGGGACAGTGCACAGAAGGTCAGTCTAGATTGCATTAGAGCATAGCTGCAGGGGTCTATGATTTACACCAGTGGAATATTATGACTACTTTTATGTTGTTATTGAGTTCTTCTGCTTCGGCTGCTGCTCATATTACTGTTTATTCTACCACATTTTACATTTTAGTCATTTAGCAGACGCTCTTATCCAGAGCGACTTACAGTAGTGAATGCATACATTTCATACATTTTTATTTCTCCATACTGGCCCCCCGTGGGAATCCAACCCACAACCCTGGCGTTGCAAACACCATGCTCTACCAACTGAGCCACACGGGACTACCACCGTGGATACCACCGTAGAATTATTATCATGGTCTAAAGACCCTTATAATTACTCCCAATACTATTACTAGCCTTCCCTGTAGCTCAGTTGGTAGAGCATGGTGTTTGCAACGCCAGGGTTGTGGGTTCGATTCCCACGGGGGGCCAGCACAGAAAAAGCTCTGGATAAGCTCTGGATAAGCTAAAATGTAAAAAAAAATGTACTGCTATACAGCATATCATGGTGCTGACATAACTGTTATGAACATTTGACTGAGGAGTGAAGTGGAGAACTGTGCAGCCCCCTTAACAAGCACACTGTACATCTATAGATAGTAGGCTTATGTAGCTTCAGGTTGGAGTTTAGGCTTAGTGGCTGGGGTTAACAAAGCTTGTAGTGTGAAGGAAGAAGGAGAATGTCATGAAGATGGCCCATTGCAGCTGCCGTGGGCTGAGGAGACAATGGACAGATAGAAGGGTTTTATGACTTAGAACTTTCTGAAGCTAGACATTTAAAACAGAATGCATGATTGACGTTCCACATTATTGACAGTGTACTTGACCATTTAAAGTGAACATCTGCTAAGAACTGTGTAGATGTGCTTCCTTCTATGTAGGGATAGAGTGATACGAGTAGGTTGAAGATTATTACCACTTAGTCATTTCTTGCAATGTCTCTTATGTCTATACATACCATTTCAAACTAAAGCGTAAAGCAAACTGGAGTATTTATTTCATGCATGGGTAACCATGGGGACTGTAGTATTTACCCAGTGGTCTCTGAGGGGTCACCATCCCTCATATACTGCTACGTCCCAAATGACAAAAATGGGGTCCTCCCAACCTTGAGCTCTGATCTGCAGTGCATCTGTAGCCCATCTGTAAGGGGATCCGCTTTGACCCACTCCCGGAGAGCAACCCCAAGTCTATCCATCACAAACCAGGCCTTCTCTTGCACTCTCAGCCTGCAGCTGCTCCACAGAGTTACCTTACCAGCAACCGGCCCAGTGATGAAACTACTTTCAGCTGAGATATGAGCAAGGACTACAGCTATGTAACTATGCCTGAAAATTAATATGTATGGTAGGCTTATATGTGGGCTTGAAGGTATGTCAGCACCCTTCTGTATCACATGGTTTCCATCTTTAGAATTTAGGCCGCTTTACAATGACAGGTTTTGGGAAAAGCTGTCTATAGTTTGATGGTGGTGAGGGCTACAGTTTGTGCTCCACAGACGCATGGAGTACATGTTGTCCATAACATGGATTGCCAAGAGTGTGCAAAGCTGTCATCAAGGCTACTTTGAAGAATCTCAAATCTCAAATGTATTTTTATTTCTTTAACACTTTTTTGGTTACTACATGATTCCATATGTGTTATTTCATAGTTTTGATGTCTTCATTATTATTCTACAATGTAGAAAATAGTAAAAATAAAGAAAAATCCTGGAATGAGTAGGTGTGTCCAAACTTTTGACTGGTACTGTATGTTATTTGATGCCAAGTGACCTTCTCTCTAGTTTAGACACCTTCAACCAATGGAATGGGTCAAAATATTGTCACAAATGATGAACATGATCATCTAGTCTATTCTGTGAACACCTAAACCCCACAGTCTCCCAGGAAATGCATTGCCTTGCTGCTGGAGCGGCCCTGTCCTTTCCTAGAAAGACTATAAAAAGTAATGCATAACCTGTGTAGGATGGGAATGGACAGGGAGGTAGCCTGGTCCAGGCACGTTTTCAGGGACATTTCTGTGATGGAATGGCAGAATGGTGTGCCTGGCGGGCAGTGGTGTAAAGTACTTTTGATATTTTCAATAAAAAAAATTATATTATCAATAAAAAACGGATATTTTTTACAACTTTTACTTTTACTACATTCCTAAATAAAATAATGAACTTTTTACTCCATACAATTTCCCTGACACCCAAAAGTACTCTTTACATTTTGAATGCTTAGCAGGACAGGAAAATGGTCCAATTCACGCACTTATCAAGAGAACATCTGTCACGTCCTGGCCAGTATATAAGGTTAATTGTTTTGTAGTTTGGTCAGGGCGTGACAGAGGGTATTTGTTTTATGTGGTTCAGGGTGGTGTGTTTGATTTAAGGGTGTTTGATTTAGTATTTCCGGGGTTTTGGTTTATAGTCTGTTTATGTATTTCTATGTCTAGTCTGGTGAGTGGGTTTCTATGTTGGTTAATTGGGGTTGGGACTCTCAGTTGAAGGCAGGTGTTGTCTATCTGCCTTTGATTGAGAGTCCCATATATGAGGGTGTGTTTGTGATTTGTGGGTGATTGTTCTGTGTTCAGCCCTAGGCTTTGCCAGACTGTTTGTGGTTGTTCGCTCGTTCTCGTGTTTTTGTTATTTTTTGTACGTTCATTGTTGATAGTTAAATAAAAGTCAAAATGAGCATACACGTACCTGCTGCGTTTTGGTCCTCATTCACCGACGATAACCGTGACAGAATCACCCACCACTCAAGGACCAAGCAGCAGAGGAAGGAGCAGACGGCGTTCGAGTTGGACTGGCGGGAGAAGTGGACTTGGGAAGAAATTCTGGACGGGGCCGGACCTTGGCATCAGGCTGGGGATTATCAGCGCCCGCAGTGGGAAATTGAGGCAGCCAAGGCGGAGAGGCGATGGTACGAGGCCAGAGACGCGCTGAGGGAGAAGCACGAGAGGCACCCCCAAGAAATTTTTTGGGGGGGGCACACGGGTAGTTTGGCTAGGCGAAGGAAGAGCCGGAAGCCAGCTACCCGTGGTTATATGGAGGAGCGTATGAGGTGGGGAGCGCCATGTTTTGCTGAGAAGCACACTATCTCACCCATTAGCACGCACAGTCCGGTGCGAGTTATTCCAGCCCCTCGCAGGTGCCGTGCTAGAGCGGGCATCCAGCCTGGTAGGAGGATGCCTGCGCAGCGCATCTGGTCGCCGGTACGCCTCCGAGGACCAGGCTACCCAACTCCCGCTCTACTCACGGCTACCATCAGGCCCCTGCACAGCCCAGTCTGCCCTGTACGAGCACTCCGCTCGTACAGGGCTACTAGTTCCATCCAGCCAAGGCGGGTTGTGCAGGAGGTAAGATCTAGACCGGCTGTGCGCCTCCATAGCCCTGGGTTTCCAGCTCCTGTCTCTCGTGCGGACCCGGAAGTGCGTCCACCCAGTCCGACTCGTCCTGTTCCCGCTCCCCGCACTAAACGGCAAGTGCGTAAACCCAGCCTCGCCAGTCAACAGTCGTCGGAGCTGCCCGCCAGTCAACAGTCGTCGGAGCTGCCCGCCAGTCAACAGTCGTCGGAGCTGCCCGCCAGTCAACAGTCGTCGGAGCTGCCCGCCAGTCAACAGTCGTCGGAGCTGCCCGCCAGTCAACAGTCGTCGGAGCTGCCCGCCAGTCAACAGTCGTCGGAGCTGCCCGTCAGTCAACAGTCGTCGGAGCTGCCCGTCAGTCAACAGTCGTCGGAGCTGCCCGTCAGTCAACAGTCGTCGGAGCTGCCCGTCAGTCAACAGTCGTCGGAGCTGCCCGTCAGTCAACAGTCGTCGGAGTGGCCAGACTGCGCTGAACTACCGGAGTGGCCAGACTGCCCCGAACTGCCGGAGTGGCCAGACTGCCCCGAACTGCCGGAGTGGCCAGACTGCCCCGAACTGCCGGAGTGGCCAGACTGCCCCGAGCTGCCGGAGTGGCCAGACTGCCCCGAGCTGCCGGAGTGGCCAGACTGCCCCGAGCTGCCGGAGTGGCCAGACTGCCCCGAGCTGCCGGAGTGGCCAGACTGCCCCGAGCTGCCGGAGTGGCCAGACTGCCCCGAGCTGCCGGAGTGGCCAGACTGCCCCGAGCTGCCGGAGTGGCCAGACTGCCCCGAGCTGCCGGAGTGGCCAGACTGCCCCGAGCTGCCAGACTGCCCAGACTGCCCCGAACTGCCAGACTGCCCAGACTGCCTGGAACGGCCAGAACCTGAGCCGCCTCCAATATAGGTGGGTTGGGGAGGGGGGGTGTAGCACAGTGCCGTCGTTGACGGCAGCCACCCTCCCTTCCCTCCCTTTAGTAAGGGGGAATTTTTCTTTTGGGTATTGTTTGGGGGTATTTTTTTTTGTTAAGGTGCTTCCGGGGTAGCACCTTTAAGGGGGGGGTACTGTCAAGTCCTGGCCAGTATATAAGGTTAATTGTTTTGTAGTTTGGTCAGGGCGTGACAGAGGGTATTTGTTTTATGTGGTTCAGGGTGGTGTGTTTGATTTAAGGGTGTTTGATTTAGTATTTCCGGGGGTTTTGGTTTATAGTCTGTTTATGTATTTCTATGTCTAGTCTGGTGAGTGGGTTTCTATGTTGGTTAATTGGGGTTGGGACTCTCAGTTGAAGGCAGGTGTTGTCTATCTGCCTTTGATTGAGAGTCCCATATATGAGGGTGTGTTTGTGTTTGTGATTTGTGGGTGATTTTTCTGTGTTCAGCCCTAGGCTTTGCCAGACTGTTTGTGGTTGTTCGCTCGTTCTCGTGTTTTTGTTATTTTTTGTACGTTCATTGTTGATAGTTAAATAAAAGTCAAAATGAGCATATACGTACCTGCTGCGTTTTGGTCCTCATTCACCGACGACAACCGTGACAACATCCCTGGGTATCCCTACTGCCTCTGATCTGAAGGACTCACTAAACACAAATTATGTCTAGCTATCCGTAAATAAAAAAAACAAGAAAATAGTGTCACGTCCTGACCAGTAAAAGAGGTTGTTTGTTATTGTAGTTTGGTCAGGATGTGGCAGGAGTTGTTTGTTTAGAGTGTTTCGGGGTTTGTTGGGCTATGTTCTTGTAAGTCTATTTCTATGTTAGTTCTAGTATGTCTATTTCTATGTGGTGTTAATTGGGTTGACCTTCAATTGGAAGCAGCTGCTCCTCGTTGCTTCTAATTGAAGGTCCTATTTAAGAGGGGTGTTTTTTTTCTATGGGATTTGTGGGTAGTTATTTCCTGTTTTGTGTTCGTGCACCTGATGGGACTGTTTAGTGGCGTTTGTTGTTTTTGTATACGTGTTTTTTTTGTTTTCCTTCTTTAATAAAATAAGATGAGTTTACACGTTCCTGCTGCGTTTTGGTCCAATCCCTACGACACCCGTGACAAATAGTGGCTTCTGGTTTGCTTAATATAAGCAATTTGATATTATTTGTCCTTTTACTTTTGATATTTAAGTATATTTCTGCAATTACATTTACTTTTTATACTTAAGTATATTTTTTCACTTTTACTCTAGTATTTTACTGGGTAACTTTCACTTGAGTCATTTTCTATTAAGGTATCTTTAATTTTACTCAAGTATGACGGTTTGGTACTTTTCCACCACTGCCGGCGGGAGCAGGTGGTCGGAATGAGGAGGACAAACTGCCGTGCCTCGGAGCATAATAATTCCGCCTACCGTCCCTTCACTGTCCACACACACACGACCCCACCCCCCTTTAAAAGTCACCCCACCCTTAGTTTCCTGTGGCCCAGGCAGGAGGAGAACAGTTGTGCATCCTGATAAGGGGGCTAAGAGGAAGGCCTATGCAGCCGGGCAATCAGCATGTTAGACGTTGGTAATCAAGAACAATCGCAAGCCAGGATCTTGTTTATATAGCGTTGGACCTACATGCTATTTAAGTGAGATACACATACAATGTGTTACTGTATAACATTCTATAGTGCACCAGAGAATGTGACTCCATAGCACCTAGTCGACAAGTATACCCCAGGCACATATTAACAGCTGGAGGGATTTCGAGCTGTCCGAGTCACGTACAGTATTAAACTACTGTCCAAGACAATACTCGAGCAATGGCAGTTCTTATATGGTAACACAGAATCAGTATATCTCATGTCAGTGAAGCAATTTGTCTGACCCACCATTGGAATCCAGTTGAAGTTAAATGATTGCATTAGATTCCGTTGTATGATTTATCTGTGCATACTCTTTGTATTGATGGTGGTTCTTGCATTCCCTCATTTGTTAGTACCCACAATGCATCCCCATACTGTATCACCTACATCAGTTCCTCTCTATGCACATGTATGGTTGTGCAGATCCAACCTGGGTTATAATGGTATTTGTTTTCTTTGAAATACCTTGAGCAGTAGATTGAACCTGCCTGGAGTGCCAGATGGGCAGTAGATTGAACCTGCCTGGAGTGCCAGATGGGCAGTAGATTGAACCTGCCTGGAGTGCCAGATGGGCAGTAGATTGAACCTGCCTGGAGTGCCAGATGGGCAGTAGATTGAACCTGCCTGGAGTGCCAGATGGGCAGTAGATTGAACCTGCCTGGAGTGCCAGATGGGCAGTAGATTGAACCTGCCTGGAGTGCCAGATGGGCAGTAGATTGAACCTGCCTGGAGTGCCAGATGGGCAGTAGATTGAACCTGCCTGGAGTGCCAGATGGGCAGTAGATTGAACCTGCCTGGAGTGCCAGATGGGCAGTAGATTGAACCTGCCTGGAGTGCCAGATGGGCAGTAGATTGAACCTGCCTGGAGTGCCAGATGGGCAGTAGATTGAACCTGCCTGGAGTGCCAGATGGGCAGTAGATTGAACCTGCCTGGAGTGCCAGATGGGTATGCACTTTTAGGACTAGTCCAAGGGTTCCATTATACCAGGAAAGCTCAATGAAATGTAGGTAAAGTATTTGAATGAAAACGAAAACTACTTGACCCCCTGGATCTGGTGTAGCTCACCCTGGAAGTCACACGGAGTGTGATATGGGCTGACTGCTTGAAGAAAGCCTGGACTACCTGCATGTTTGACAGGTGAGACTTAGTACCGTGTTTATAGCGTGACCCGCTATGTGTGCAACATACTGGTTATGATGACAGAGCAGAGCGGGGAGCTACGTATGTAACTGTCCCCGTAACACGCACACCAGCATGTGAAATATTACAGTATGATTTCATGTAATTGGCATTATGTATTTTTAGTTACTCCTTGAAATTATTTGAACAGCCATAGGATGTCCCCATGATAGGGGAGATAAGGAATTAAGAGTTTGGTTAAGAAACAAAACGATTGCTAGGCCTATGAATACTATACTTCAGATCCCCAATTTAGGTTTGATGAGTAATGACATGTACTATTTCTATTTTGTTTTAGGTGAATGCTCAGTAGGCAGGTTTTCATTCACCCAGGGTTATTCAACAAAAGCAATGTCGCAAACAAAATCTTTGTAACATTTGTAATGGAAACGTCAGATATAGGCTAGGAGAAATGTTTATATAGATCGACAACATTTTTATCCATTCGACAGGGGTGGATTTTTATTTTGTCTAACTTTCTTTATTGTGACAAATGATGATGGAAACCGTGTTTAAATTTTTTTTTATTATGATTACCGAATCATTTGGAATGTACGCGGGGCAAGAGATAGCACGTAGCTATCAAGCTCCTCTGCACATTTAATTCTAAATGCCTACTGATTGCAAAATAAAAAAATTAAACTACAAAAATAAGTTTCTTTGCAGGACAAGGATTGTCCTGACTTTCAAGAACAACACCCGTGCCAATATATCCTCCAAACACCGGCTTCTTGGGCATTATCACTTAACTATCCATGCTGGCTTTCGCAGGCTACCTGAGACATGAAACATATATGGGAGGGCATACAGACTGTCGTCAATGTATTATTGCATCATTTGCCTAAATGAGTAATGGAAAAAGTTCAACCACTATATTTTTATTCAAACCTAGTTTTTTGCTTTTTTTGTGTGTATATTTATTGACACAGGATAGTTACATTGAAACGCAAACCAGCTGGAAATTATCACATCTATTTTCAATGCAAACTTATTTCAATGTTCGAGAAAAAAATCACTGGACAAGTTAAAGGAAACAGCTACTGACGTCAGAGGTTTGCGAAACCTCTGAGGAGCAAATCGTTGCCATTTGGATCCTAAGTGAAAAGAAAGGGGTTGTGGGAGGTTGGGATAGAAAAAGGAGAGAAAACAGTCATTTGGTCATTAGCTGATGACATTTCTGTTAAAGACTTTGGCTCTGTGAAGACATTCTGTACTTCCCTGTCATACACAACCAGCCTCAATGGTTAGAAAGTGCAAATATGTGGCCCGAGGACAGCCTGTAGGCTTACATGTAGTTTGACAGTCAGGTGGAGGAGGGGGACTTAGTTCCGTTACACTACGCAGGAGGAGGGGGACTTAGTTCAGTTACACTACGCAGGAGGAGGGGGACTTAGTTCAGTTACACTACACAGGAGGAGGGGACTTAGTTCAGTTACACTACACAGGAGGAGGGGACTTAGTTCAGTTACACTACGCAGGAGGAGGGGACTTAGTTCAGTTACACTACGCAGGAGGAGGGGGACTTAGTTCCATTACACTACGCAGGAGGAGGGGACTTAGTTCAGTTACACTACACAGGAGGAGGGGACTTAGTTCAGTTACACTACGCAGGAGGAGGGGACTTAGTTCAGTTACACTACGCAGGAGGAGGGGGACTTAGTTCAGTTACACTATGCAGTGTCTAGGGACCCTTCTAATTGCTCACACACCGAGATAAAGCATATTTTACTTTCTAGTTTCCTCAATTACAAAGATAACGAAAGCAAAATCTCAGAGTCTCAGTCTGTTGCATGAAATGTAAGCGATAAGCTCCAATTCTCCTTACTTTGAATTGTGGACTAGTGGTAAACTACAGTATTTGGGGTCAGCACATTGTAATACTACTGTGTGTTGAGTTGAGTTAAAAGATTAATCCTTGTTTTATCCATTTTTATTCAACTAGAAATGATCTAATTGCCTTCTCTTTATTCTAATAGTTGACTGTCAGATCCAAAATCCACTCCATCAAACAGGAAAAAATTCCATATAATTCTTGGATCAAAGATCACGACTTCCTCTGTTGTGGATGCTGATGCCGAGCTGCCTTTTATACAGATGGCCTCCCTGCAACAATGCTCTAATTGATTTATCTTACCCAGGCTGCTTTGAAAGAGGGCTAATTGATGGTCCCCCACCCTTTTCTCATGCGGCTCCACGCCGCAATCAATCTGCGACCCAGCTGCCTTATCGGGACATCTTAGTAAAAACTCAAATGATTGGGCCGCAACCCAGCACTTCCCATAGAAATCGGAAAGCCAGGGATACAAAAAAAAAACAAGAATGAAAAAACATCCTGACTTGAAGAACATGGGGAGTGGGCTTTCAATGCACAGGATGTAGAGAGACTGGTTAGAGAATCATGTCGGTAGAAACAGGAGGATAAAAAGGGCAGAGTGAGTTGTCACGCGAGCAGTATGATAATCCCTATAGCTATGGGAGTAAATGCACGTGCGTATATGTTTCTTTGTCATAATTAATGAGTCGTGTTAGCTAAGCCTCCAACCAGAGTATGTACAACAATGTCACTTTGGAGCTTGGGTTGTCGTGTAACTTGTGGAATAGACACCGGCTGGAATGCGGTTTTAACCAATCAGCATTCAGGATTAGAACCACCCGTTGTAAATACATCATAATACAGATTAAGCCCTCTTCACACGGAAATTATAGTAATTCCAACTATCAATTGATTAGTTGAATAATGTAGGTTAATTCCCTGCTGAATGTAGAAATTGCAGAAAACGTGCCTCTTTTTTAGGGGCCAGACATAAACCATTTGTGTAAATGTTTTTCCACATGTAAGGGATTACTAATTGCTAAATGAGGCAGCACCCAGATGTACAGTATACATATGGGCCCTTTGTGATTGCATGCATATGTATGGAAGACCATAATGCTCGCTGCTTTGCTTAAAATCTTCTCACTAAAATCTCACGACTGTCAAAATGGCCCTAGCCTTGCATATGAAGCTACTGAGAAAAACCTTAGCATCAGTCTGAACCACAGGAGGCTGCTGAGGGGAGGACGGCACTTAATAAGGGACGGAACGGCGCTAATGGAATGGCATCAAATACATGGAAACCATATTTGATACCATTCCACCTATTCCGCTCCAGCCATTACCAGAAGTCCGCCCTCCCCAATTAAGGTGCACCAACCTCATGTGGTCTGAACATGGGAAATTAATGGATCATCTCAAACTCAAAGTCCCGAGATAGTTGGGAGGCATTGTTGATTGCCGTGAATTGGTAGATGGCAATTGTTTGTTATGCGAAAACATAAGATAAATTAGCTTTACAGAAAACAATGGGAAGAACTCCCACATTCCAGTTGTCAAATCTCAGTTGTTTACAGTGGTGTCGTAATTACTGTATGTCTGGTGACAGAACCATAAATTATAGAACAATGTAACAGTATCCCACAACAAGAACTTGTTTAAACTTGTTTACTGTGATGCAGGGAGCAGCGGAGTGATTTCCCCACAATGCAAAACTCTAAGCGTTATGTAGTTTCAAATCTATTCTAGAAATGACAGAGTAAACATTTGAGTACATGTTTATTGTTTACCACAGTGTGCATACATTCCTAACCTGGTCCTAGAGATCTGTTTGTGTTGTCTTGCCAACTCCAATGGTCATTGTCAGGAGTTGGCAGGACAGCACAAACAGATCTGGCACCAGGCTATCAATTTCTGCTCTAACGTTCAGAGTTATACTCATTGAGCTAATCTTCCAGATGGGGCCCCACCCTGCAAACATATCCCCACATCACAGGAGGTTGGTGGCACCTTAATTGGTGAGAACGGGCTCATGGTAATGGCTGGAGCGGAATCAGTGGAATGGTATCAAATACATCAAACACATGGTCTCCAGGTGTTTGATGCCATTCCATTTGCGCCGTTCCAGACATTATTATGAGCCGTCCTCCCCTCAGCAGCCTCCATTGCCCCACATCAAACACCACGGTTTCCAGAATGCAGTGTCTGCCGTGCTGTCGAGATACGATGGCATGAGGGATTGACCTGTGCTTGACCAAGCCATTCCTGAGTGAAGCGTATGCATTTAGTTCCTAGGGCAGAACGACACAGCGTAATGGCAAACAGGTGAAAAGAGGAATGTTAGCCCCCTCCCCTTCCTAAAATGTTTTATACGACTGTCAGGCCTGACGAGCGTCTGTGTCAGATTACCCAGAGAGCCTCAGATAAGCCAATGTAAAGGCAGGGACTATTTATTATTGAGGGGGGGGGGCAACAGTCAGAGCTCTGTAGTGAGAGCGCCGGCGTGAGAGAAAAATAGCCCACTCTCATGCGATATTTGGAATGGCATTAGGCATCTCTCAGGCCTGACATGTATATTTGTGAATTTGCACCGTCATGCACTTTCCAGATGTTTTCCGAGCGTAGCGATTTTTACTCACTCGCAGAATCTGAATGTTGATGTAGGAGTTTGCATGAAAAACAAACGCTGCTGAGAAATGGGCTTTTACAACATAAGTCATCAATAGGCCTATTCCTCGCATGTAAAGGGAGAAACAGGTCTCTGAAGACCACAGGAGAAGTTCCAGGCTTTCACTGTATGGTTGAGTAATGAAGCCAATGAAATGATTCTGATCACAAAGATAAAGGACGCAGCTTTGAACATGATAATGCGTTGACGAGTGACTTGTTCATCAAAACGACATGCGCGCTAAATTGCAAACCGGTATTAATGTCCTGACTCAATACTGCCAATGCATTGTTGAAATGCTGGCAATGCCAACAAAAATACAAATCAAAATAAGAACAGAGCACGAACACGAACGATATCAAGTTCATGGTTAGTGACAGAAACAGACTCTAATGAGAGCTTTCTCCCCCGCCAACAATGCCAAGAATTGTTGCTTCACTCGGTTACGCTCAGGGATAGGGGGGAATGCATTGCAATGCATCGTGTTTAGATTCACTCCCTCTGTTTTTGAATTGGGACAAGGGTTACGCCCATCAAGGGGCGTGATGGGCAGTCTTTTTAAAGGGTTCATCTCGTAGTGAAATGGAAACATTGTTTTCATGTGAGCCCCTGATGGCGTTAAGGCTTTATTGAGAAACCACTACCCTGAACCAGAGGCCTTAACTGAAATCTTAGTGACATCAAGAACTCTTGTTGCTGAATACTCCTATTTCTTATATCTTGGGGCCCAAGGTTAAGCTCAAATTCATTTGTATTTACTATGGCAAAATTAAGGCAGTTAATTTCAACCAAATGTGGGGCCAAAGATTTACCCTCACGTCCACTCTTGGGAAGTACAGGTCAACCACGATGAAACAGGGGCCCCAGATATACTGTACAGACCAAAGGGTTTGAGATACCCCGGATAGGACAATGTAGGGAAGCGTAGTGGTGACATAGGGCACCATTGCCTGTGACCCCTCCAGATTGGAGAAAGTTTGCCCGTGGCTGTGATGTTTTCACCTCTTCTTGCTCTATCGTTCAGAGTGATCTGCTGCTCCCTGACATGAGGCGTAGGACATTGGCAGGCGGCTGTTATTCGAGAGGCGTAGTTTACGTGATGCCCAATGTATACCTCTATCACATTTTAGGGAAGACCCAGATGCAGACAGTGTCGAAGTAACAAAAGTATATTACTAGAACAGGGGGCAGGCAAAACGCCAGGTCAAGGGCAGGCAGAGGTCAGTAATCCAGATCAGAGTTCAAAAGGTACAGAACGGCAGGCAGTCTCAGGGTCAGGACAGGCAGGGGTCAATAATCCAGTGTGACGTGAGAAGGTACAGAACGGCAGGCAGGGTCAGGACAGGCAGAGGTCAATAATCCAGTGTGACTTGAGAAGGTACAGAACGGCAGGCAGGCTCAGGGCAGGGAGAATGGTCAAAACCTGGAAAACTAGAAAACAGAAACAGACAGGAACAAGGGGGAAAACGCTGGTAGTCTTGACGAACAAAATGACCTGGCAACAGACAACACAGGTATAAATACACTGGCCATGGTGGGCGACACCTGGAGTGGGGTGGAGACAAGCACAAAGACAGGTGAAACAGATCAGGGTGTTACAACCTCAGTGTGCATTGAGAGCTTTAGAGCCCAGAGAGGGTGTCAGTTATGATATTTTAACCTTTATTGAACTAGGAAAGTCAGTTAAGAACAAATTCTTATTTAAAATGAAGGCCTACCCCGGCCAAACCTGGACAACGCTGGGCCAATTGTGCACCGCCCTATGGGACTGCCAATCACAGCCGGATGTGATACAGCCTGGATTCAAACCAGGAACTGTAGTGATGCCTCTTGCACTGAGAATCAGTGCCTTAGACCACAGCGCAACTCGGGAGCCACACCTACAATCTCAGACCAATGGATGAAAGGAAGCGAGCAGCGCTGTTGCCACTCTATGCTTTAGTTGAAAACTGACTTGGCCTCCATTAACGAATGGGAACCTATGGAATGAGTGTTTGTAAAGTGATCTACTCTGATTTTGATTTTGATTATGGGAAATGGTATATCATTTCTCCTCTGAGAATCAAATCAAACACTGAGTACAAAATACAATATGCTGAAGTATCTAATTGAATTTGTTTTTACTTTATTTGAAGTTAGGCTCAACCTGTTGGATCGAGTTTAAATCAATTGTCCTGCTTTTTGCATCCTGCATTCTAACTCAATCTCCACCAAGTTAGGAAAACCTGCTTTTAGTTTTTTTTGCGCCTCTCATGTGGAATGATCTCCAAAAGTCCTTAAAGTTGGTGGAGTTGGTGCCTCTTGGGTAATTCAGGCGGATGTTAGAGGGCCTTTTTACTGAACAATGTGTATGTTTCAGATGATTGCGTTTTGCTTTTCATTGATGTGTACATAGATATGTATAATGTCATTGATGTTAATTGATGTGTTCATGCAGTGTTCATCTGCGAAAGAGACTGTGGTCTCTGCTTCCCATTCGTTTTTGCGTCTATTACTTTTGGTTTTGTAGACCAGTTTCAAACAGCTGAAAATACAATATTTTGGGTTATGGAAAAGATATTTCACAGTGGTTTGGTTTGTTTTGTCACAGAAACTGAAATTAAGAAAATAATAGAATTTTAGCAACCAGGAAATGCATAGTGCACTTTTAAATTAAGATGATATGTACAGTACCAGTCAAAAGTTTGGACACACCTAGTCATTCCAGGGTTTTTCTTTATTTTTACTATTTTTTACATTGTAGAATAACAGTGAAGACATCAAAACTATGAAATAACACATATGGAATCATGTTGTAACCAAGAAAGTGTTAAACAACAACACTACTGAGTTGTGACTACAGTAGGTAGGGGTGGTATACAGAAGATAGACCTATTTGGTAAAAGACTAAGTCCATATTATGGCAAGAACAGCTCAAAAAAGCAAAGCGAAAAGACAGTCCATCATTACTTTAAGACATGAAGTTCAGTCAATGCGGAACATTTCAAGAATTTTGAACGTTTCTTCAAGTGCAGTCGCAAAAACCATCAAGCGCTATGATGAAACTGGTTCTCATGAGGACCGCCACAGGAAAGGAAGACGCAGAGTTACCTCTGCTGCAGAGGATAAGTTCATTAGAGTTAACTGCCTTGCAGCCCAAATAAATGCTTCACGGAGTTCAAGTAACAGACACATCTCAACATCAACTGTTCAGAGGAGACTGCGTGAATCAGACCTTCATGGTCGAATTTCTGCAAAGAAACCACTACTAAAGAACACCAATAATAAGAAAAGACTTGTTTGGGCCAAGAACCACGAGCAATGGACATTAGACTGGTGGAAATCTGTCCTTTGGTCTGATGAGTCCAAATGTTTGATTTTTGGTTCCAACCGCCATGTCTTTGTGAGATGCAGAGTAGGTGAACGGATGATCTGCGCATGTGTGGTTCCCACCATGAAGCATGGAGGAGGAGGTGTGATGGTGTGCTTTGCTGGTGACACTGTCAGTGATTTATTTAGAATTCATGGCACACTTAACCAGCATGGCTACCACAGCATTCTGCAGCAATACACCATTCCATCTGGTTTGCGCTTAGTGGGACTATAATTTGTTTTTCAACAGGACAATGACCCAACACAACTCCAGGCTGTGTAAGGGCTATTTGACCAAGAAGGAGAGAGATAGAGTGCTTCATCAGATGACCTGGCCTCCACAATCACCCGACCTCAACCCAACTGAGATGGTTTGGGATGAGTTGGACCGCAGAATGAAGGAAAAGCTGTTGGAAAAGCATTCCTCATGAAACTGGTTGAGAGAATGCCAAGAGTGGCAAACGGTGGCTAGTTTGAAGAACCTCAAATATAAAATATATTTTGATTTGTTTAAAGCTTTTTTGGTTACTAACGTTACATAATTCCATATTTGTTATTTCATAGTTTTGATGTCTTCACTATTATTCTACAACGTAACATGAAACTCCGTGACAGCAATCTCACTCTGACAGAAATTCATGATTTGTGACACATTTCAGCCGTTAGTGGCACTACTAACTGTTTCCTGGGCAGTTTCAAACAGATAATGCCGCCAGTCTGTTTCCTTTAATTTCCTGTCTTCCTGTCGTAGTGAGATGATGCGTTGTGATAACAACATAGACTAAATTAACTGCCTGTCCGTAGTCTGGACAAACACTCAGATATTTCTCCCACTGTCTAAGATATATCTTTATCTCACACACATCACATGCCCCTACTCTCTCTCTCTCTCTCTTTCTCTCTCTGTCTCTCTCTTTTTCTCTCTCTCTCTCTCTCTCTCTCTCTTTCTGTCGCTCTCTTTCTGTCTGTCTATCTCTCCCTCTCTCTCTTTTCTTCTCACAATTGTTTTGATTTGCCGTAGGACTAACTGTCGAGGTGCACTGGTACACGGGATAAGGCCCACAGGATGGCATAACTGGGCTTATCATGTATGGCCGAGCCCAGTGCCCCCACTCCTATCGCTCGTACCATTGGCACAGGAAAGACTCATCCCCCTTATCTTCCCCAGCTGAATAAATAACACTTGACTCCTGCCCTCTCTTTAGCTTCCTGCTCGGATGGGCCATGTTTCTCTCCTACTCAGAATCATTTTTTTACTTCATGGGGATTGGGTTCTGAAACATCTCAGGCAGTCTGATATTTGAGTCTCAAAAATTAGCTGTTTGTTAATGTGTAAACATTTGTTCTAAAAGCTCAGCTGTTTTTGGTTATACATTTTAGTCTCTAACAGTCTCCAACATCACTTGGATTGATTTATGATTAGCGTAGTATTAGTCGGCATAGTCAGCGAACTTTCACTTTGTTTTGGCTACCAGATGACTGTGTTCTATGGCTGGGATAATGCTGGGGGATAATGCTGGGGGAAAAGGCCAATCATTTCATCAAACAACACTGTTTCACGACGCATCAGTGACATGGCAGGAGATGTTTTGAAACAATTACTGCTTCGCATACAAGCCAGTGAATTCTATGCGTTACAGCTGGATGAGTCAACAGACGAGGCGGGCCTGGCACAGCTCCTGGTATATGTCCGTTACGTTTATGGGGGGTCAAATAAGGAAGACATCCTCTTCTGGAAACCAGGACAACAGGAGAGGATATTTTTAAAATACTGGACAGCTTTGTGACATCAAATGGACTTTGGTGGTCAAGATGTGTTGGTATCTGTACTGATGGCGCAAAAGCCATGACAGGGAGACATAGTGGAGTAGTAACGTGCGTGCAAGCAGTTGCTCCCGATGCCATTTGGGTACACTGCAGCATCCACCGAGAGACTCTTGCTGCCAAGGGAATGCCTGACAGTTTGAAAGACATTTTGGACACTACAGTGAAAATGGTTAACTTTGTTAAAGCAAGGCCCCTGAACTCTCGTGTATTTTCTGCACTATGCAATGATATGGGCAGCGACCATATAAGGCTTTTACAACATAAAGAAGTACACTTGTTATCAAGGGGCAAAGTATTGACACGTTTTTTTGAATTGAGAGACAAGCTTAAAGTTTTCTTTACTGACCATAATTTTCACTTGACGAGTTTCTCACACGACCTGCTTATCTGGGTGATGTTTTTTCTCGCCTGACTTATCTGAATCTAGGATTACAGGGACTCTCCGCAACTATATTCAATGTGCGGGACAAAATTGAGACTATGATTAAGAAGTTGGAGCTCTTCTCTGTCTGCATTTAACAAGGACAACACACAGGTCTTTCCATCATTGTATGATTTTTTGTGTTCAAATGAACTCAAGCTTACTGACAATGTCAAATGTGATGTAGCGAAGCACCTGAGTGAGTTGGGTGCACAATTACACAGGTATTTTCCCGTAACAGATTACACAAACAACTGGATTCGTTATCCCTTTCATGCCCTGCCTCCAGTCCACTTATCGATATCTGAACAAGAGATCCTCATCGAAATTGCAACAAGCGGTTCTGTGAAAATGTAATTTAATCAGAAGCCAGTGGCAGATTTCTGATTTGGGTTGCATTCAGAGTATCCTGCCTAGGCAAATCGCACTGTTAAGACACTGATGCCCTTTGCAACCACGTACCTATGTGAGAGTAGATTCTCGGCCCTCACTAGCATGAAAACTAAATACAGGCACAGACTGTGTGTGGAAAATTATTTAAGACTGAGACTCTCTCCAATACAACCCAACATTGCAGAGTTATGAGCATCCTTTCAAGCACACCCTTCTCATGAACCTGTGGTGAGTTATTCACAATTTCCGATGAACAAATAAGGTTTTATATGTAAGATGGTTAAATAAAGAGCAAAATGATTGATTATTATATTATTATTATTTGTGCCCTGGTCCTATAAGAATTCTTTGTCACTTCCAATGAGCCGGGTTGTGACAAAACTGACACTCATTCTTATGTTTAATAAATGTATCGTATAGTGTCGTGTGTGGCAGGCTTACAATGATGGCTCAAAACAGCATTTGAGAGTGCGCTGACCCTGGTGCTAGAGGGGGTACGCAGCTGGAAGTTGAGTGTTTGAAGGGGTACGGGACTATAAAACGTTTGGGAACCACTGATCTACACTGATTGAATTGGATTTAACAAGTGACATAAATAAGTGATTGTATCTTTCACCTGGATTCACCTGGTCAGTCTATATTATGGAAAGAGCAGGTGTTCTTAATGTTTTTTTACACCCAGTGTAGATCATAAAAATAATCCTCAAGCGCACAGCAAAGTTGATACTGTAAGATTTCAAAACTTTTAAAACCCTGACTAGACCCAACAAATACAGCAAAGAGCTGCTGTTTTTATGAGTAAGTTCATGTTGTGCTCCGAAAAAAAGGGCACCCCTAAAATCTGTTTCCCGTAACTATGGTTACAGACTCATTATTACAAGAAGAGGGGAAAAAAACACAATCTGATGAGTCATGTATTTTCCAAAACTATATTGAACTGAAATAAATGCTGCGTGAACAGATATGCATCTGTTAGTCACAGATACCTTAAAAAAAGGTAGAGGCGTGGATCAGAAAACCAGTCAGTATGTGGTGTGACCACCATTTGCCTCATGCAGCGCGACACATCTCCTTCGCATAGAGTTGATCAGGTTGTTGATTGTGGCCTGTGGAATGTTGTCCCACTCCTCTTCAATGGCTGTGTGAAGTTGCTGGATATTGGCGGGAACTGGAACATTCTGTCGAACACGTTGATCCAGAGTATCCCAAACTTGCTCAATGGGTGACATGGCTAGTGAGTATGTAGCCATGGATGAACTGGGACATTTTCAGCTTCCAGGAATTGTGTACAGATCCTTGCAACATGGGGCCGTGCATTATCATGCTGAAACATGAGGTGATGGCGGCAGATTAATGGCACGACTATGGGCCTTAGGATCGCATCACGGTATCTCTGTGCATTAAAATTGCCATCGATAAAATGCTATTGTGTTTGTTGTCAGTAGCTTATGCCGGCCCATACCATAACCTCACCGCCACCGTGGGGCACTCTGTTCACAACTTTGACATCAGCAAACTGCTTGCACACACAATGCCATACACATGGTCTACGGTTTTGAGGCCGATTGGACGTACTGCCAAATTCTCTAAAACGACGTTGGAGGCGGCTTATCGTAGAGGAGTGAACACTCTGGCAACAGCTCTGGTGGACATTCCTGCACTCAGCATGCCAATTGCACGCTCCCTCAAAACTTGGGGCATCTGTGGCATTGTGTTGTGTGACAAACAACACATTTTAGATTGAGTTTTTATTGTCCACAGCACAAGGTGCACCTGTGTAATGATCATGCTGTTTAATCAGCTTCTTGATATGACACACCTGTCAGGTGGATGGATAATCTTGGCAAAGGATAAATGCTCACTAAAAGGGATGTAAACAAATTCGTGCACAAAATTTGAGAGAAATAAGCTTTTTGTGAGTATGGAAAATTTCAGGGATCTTTTATTTCAGCTCATGTAACATGGGACTAACTGTCACGTCCTGACCAGTATAGGGGTTATTTGTTATTGTAGTTTGGTCAGGACGTGGCAGGGTGTGTTTGTTTTATGTGGTTCAGGGTGTGTTTTGTGTATGTGTTTAGGTAGAGGGGTATTTGATTTATTAGTCCGGGGTTTGTTAGTCATTGTTCTATGTTAGTATATTTCTATGTTTTATCTAGTCTTTTGTATTTCTATGTTTAGTTTATTGGGGTTGACCTTTAATTGGAGGCAGCTGGTTATTGTTGCCTCTAATTGAGGGTCCTATAATTAGGAGTTTGTTTTTCATGGGTTTTTGTGGGAGATTGTTCTTGTTTAGCTGTTTTCCTGACAAGACTGTCAAGTTTGTTTTGTATACGTTTTATGTGTTTTCCTTGTTCACCAAATAAAAAAGAAGATGAGTGTACATTTTCCCGCTGCGTCTTGGTCTCTACCCTACGACACCCGTGACAGAATCTCCCACCAAACACGGACCAAGCAGTGGAGGAGGGTGCAGCAACAGATGGACTACAAGGAGTACTGGAGTTGGGAGGAAATCTTGGAGGGGAAAGGATCCTACACATGGGAGGAGATCCAAGCTGGAATGGATCGCCTGCCATGGAAACAGGGTGGAGACAACGAGGAAACAGGTGGAGACAGCGAGGGAGGAACGTCGAAAGTGGAACGAAGAGGAACAGTTATATAGGTACCCGGTTGGCAATTAAACCTGAGAGGCAGCCCCAGAATTTTTTTGGGGGGGCACACGGGGTTATTGGCTAGGTCAGGTAGACCAGAGCCAAACCACCGTGCTTATTGTGGGGAACAGCGGATCAGAGGAGCACCGTACTATGCGGAAGTGCGCACGATCTCGCCTATGCGCACACACAGTCCGGTGAAAATGATTCCAGCCCCTCGCAAGTGCCATGAGTGAGCACTCAGGCCGTAGGGGTTGTATGTTCCAGACCGCCAGTAATGCTTCACGGCCCAGTGTATCCTGTTCCCACTCCTCGTACTAGCCCTGTAGTGCGTGTCCCTAGTATGATACCTCCAGTACCAGCCCCACGCACTAAGCTTCCAGTGCATCAGCCCAGTCCAGTACGTCCTGTTCCTGCTCCTCGCACTAGCCTTGGGGTGCGTGTCCCCAGTCTGGTACCTCCACTACCAGCCTCACGCATCAGGCTTCCAGTGCGTCAGCCCAGTCCCGAGCTTCCGACGACAGTGCCTCGTCCAGAACTTCCGGCGACAGCGCCTCGTCCAGAACTTCCGGCGACAGCGCCTCGTCCAGAACTTCCGGCGACAGCGCCTCGTCCAGAACTTCCGGCGACAGCGCCTCGTCCAGAGTGTCCAGAACCGAGAGAGACGGCCCACTGTCCGGAACCGAGTGAGTCGGCCTACAGTCCGGAGCTCCCAGAGGACAGTCCAGGGTCTTCAGTAACTGGCCTCTGGCAAAGGTATGCAGTGGGGGTGGGTTGGTCAGGTAGAGGATTTAGGCCTGAGCCTAAGCCACCTCCACTGTAGGAGGTTTGGGGAGGGGGGGTGTAGCACAGGAGCCGTCGGTGACGCAAGCCACCCTCCCTTCCCTCACTTTAGTTTTGGGATTTATTTTTGTTTTGGGGGTTATTTTTGTTTTTTGTGTGAGGTGCATCCGAGGTCTGCACCTTTGGGGGGGGGGGGGTACTGTCACGTCCTGACCAGTATAGGGGTTATTTGTTATTGTAGTTTGGTCAGGACGTGGCAGGGGGTGTTTGTTTCATGTGGTTCAGGGTGTGTTTTGTGTATGTGTTTAGGTAGAGGGGTATTTGATTTATTAGTCCGGGGTTTGTTAGTCATTGTTCTATGTTAGTATATTTCTATGTTTTATCTAGTCTTTTGTATTTCTATGTTTAGTTTATTGGGGTTGACCTTCAATTGGAGGCAGCTGGTTATTGTTGCCTCATTGTCCTATAATTAGGAGTTTGTTTTTGTGGGAGATTGTTCTTGTTTAGCTGTTTGCCTGACAAGACTCAAGTTCGTTTTGTATACGTTTTATGTGTTTTCCTCCTTCACCAAATAAAAAAGATGAGTGTACATTTCCCCGCTGCGTCTTGGTCTCTACCCTACGACACCCGTGACACTAACACTTTACATGTTGCGTTTACATATTTGTTCAGTGTATATCCATCCAACTCTATTTGTTGCCTCTAACATGTGTTCCAGTGGTTTTCCACAACCCTAAAAAAGGAGTGGCATAACATTTGCCCCCCCTGAGCATATGGACAGACGTAAACACACGCGAGCATGTTGGAAAGTATACACAAATGCAGTTTATTGGAAAGTATTCAGACGCCTTGACTTTTTCCACATTTTGTAACATTATTCTAAAATGGATTTTAAAAAAATCCCTCATCAATCTACACACAATACACCATTAATGACAAAGCAAAAACAGGTTTTTAGACGTTTTTGCAAATGTATAATTTTTTGGTTGGAAATATCACATTTGCAGAAATATTCAGACGCTTTACTCAGTACTTTATTGAAGCACCTTTGGCAGCAATTACAGCCTTGCATCTTCTTGAGTATGACGCTACAAGCTTGGCACACCTGTATTTGGGGAGTTTCTCCCTTCTTCTCTGCAGATCCTCTCAAGTTCTGTCAGGTTGGATGGGGAGTGTCACTGCACAGCTATTTTCAGGTCTCTCCAGAGATGTTCGATCAGGTTCAAGTCTGAGCTCTGGCTGGGCCACTCATGGACATTCAGAGGCTTGTCCCGAAGCCACTTCTGTGTTGTCTTGGCTGTGTGCTTAGGGTCGTTGTCCTGTTGGAAGGTGAACCTTCACCCGCCAGTCTGAGGTCCTGAGCACTCTGGAGCAGGTTTTCATCAAGGACCTCTCTGTACTTTGCTCCGTTCATCTTTCCCTCGATCCTGACTAGTCTCCCAGTCTATGCCGCTGAAAAACATCCCCACAGCATGATGCTGCCACCACCATGCTTCACCGTAGGGATGGTGCCAGGTTTCCTCCAGATGTGACGCTTGGCATTCAGGCCAAAGAGTTCAATCTTGGTTTCAACAGACCAGAGAATCTTGTTTCTCATGGTCTGAGAGTCCTTAGGTGCCTTTTGGCAAACTCCAAGTGGGCTGTCGTGTGCTTTTACAGAGGAGTGGCATCCGTCTGGCCACTCTACCAAAAAGGCCTGATTGGTGGAGTGCTGCAGAGATGGTTGTCCTTCTGGAAGTTTCTCCCATCTCCACAGAGGACCTCTGGGGCTCTGTCAGAGACCATCGGGTTCTTGGTCACCTCCCTGACCAAGGCCCTTCTCCCCCGATTACTCAGTTTGGCTGGGCAGCCAGCTCAAGGAAGAGTCTTGGTGGTTCCAAATTTCTTCCATTTAAGAATCATGGAGAAACTTTTTGGTACCCCTCCCCAGATCTGTGCCTCAACACAATCCTGTCCCAGAGCTCTATGGGCAATTCCTTAGACCTCATGGCTTGATTTTTGCTCTGACATGCACTGTCAACTGTGGGACCATATATAGACAGGTGTGTGCCTTTCCAAGTCTAATCAATTGGATTTACCACAGGTGGACTCCAATCAAGTTGTAGAAATATCTCAAGGAGGATCAGTAGAAACAGGATGTACCAGAGCTCAATTTTGAGTCTCATAGCAAAGGGTCTGAATACTTATGTAAATGAGGTATTTCTGTTTTCGCTTTGTCATTTTGGGGTATTGTGTGTAGATTGATGAGGAAAAATATGAAACAAGTTCTTTCTGGTCACGAATCTGGATATGCACACCCGCCTGTGTGCCAATATTGATGACTGGTCATTGGTCAACAATAAAGATGTACCAGTTTTGGGTTAGATGAGATTTTAACGAGGACTTGTAGGCAGTGGGTTCAGAACAACAACGACATAAAATGTATACAAACCACCACCGAAAAGGGCACTTTGGCTAGAAGGGCAAAGGGGAATGTGCTCTGCACAAGTAATGCCCTATCTGTGCACGTGCCTGTTCATCACTCTCAACACTTTGTTCAACACTTTTATAAGAAATAAAATGCGCTACATCCACTTCCACTTCAATCAGTACTGCAGCTGCACTGAATGAGTAGCGAAGTGTTTTGATAAGCCTACACTGTTATTATTAGTGGCTTGTATCTCTTTTAATATCGAGGAATATTTCACGTTTTCTGGTCGTAGGAGTAACAACATGAATTGGTAAATGAGGCAGAAATAATTCAGCGCGACTGGAGTTTCTCCATCAGATGGAAGACTGTGTCCCCTTTTCAAAGCACATGGAGGGAGAGCGGAGGGACAGAGAGTCGGGTGAGAGGCAGCCTTACCTCTGCTCTCTCCATCCCTGACCATCAGATGCAGGCCATCAATCCAGTAAAATGGCATGTGGGGGGTGAGGATAGTATTATATGCTGTATGATACGTTTTTTGTCCGATAAAAAGGTTATATTCTTTAATGGTAGCAATACCATTTTTGTGCATATTTTTCTTCAGGAGTTGATTGTAATTATTATTATTTTGATGATTAAAGTGATCAATTTTTCATTTGGAAGAGTCAGCTTTTTAAACCAACATGGCTCAGTTTAAATTGTTTTTACAATGTAGTAAGACACCAATGTAGAGCCTCATTCAAAGGGGATCAGTGAGTCCGGATTCTGTCTACAACTTCAAACATCTGCGACCAAGCTCCTCACTTGAAGAGTTCTGACCTTGGGGAGTTACGTGAGAGCTCTGAATGCCAAGGTCCCAATTAAGTCCTCACCTCAGCAGACAGGAAGTCCTCTCTCCAGCTTCCTGTGTTACTGAGACACTTCCTATGTTACTCCTCATATCCTGCACTTCACTGTCAGTTACTGTCATCTAGACTGCTTTGCCTTGTTTTCACTGGGAAGGGAGTTGTGTAGTTTTACAAGAAGAGGGTGGAAAGTAAACATTGAAAACCAGATGACCACTAGTAAAAATATTTTTTTCTTCAAAGTGCCACTGACACATTTATACCTACTTTGCAGAAATGTTCAAACTAATATACACCTTGTTAGATTTCATCTGACTTTGAGTCAGGGCCACGGTCAGAAGGTAAACATTGTGGAACATTCCAGATAGACATGTTTGTTCTACATAATATATTTATCTGAATGATACACAATGTCATATCCTGATGAACGCAACCCAGACTTGTGTATTTTATTTAGCGGATGCAAAGTCCCTAAACCAAGTGGTTGCTTCCGGTCCTACTGTGTTAAGCCCAGACTGATGGGATGCGCCAAAGGGTGTGAAAGAGAGGGGACATCATTTCTGACATTGGGCTCTGTTGGGGGGACTCCATTGTATGTGAAGTTTTACTTTTCCATGTTGGACCCTACCAAAAGCAGACCTCTATCAGTTGGTTCATCCCCCCCTCACCTAACATCTCAGATGTAGTCATCAGTTTTGTCCCTGTGCGTACTGTTTTGCCAAGATCATTGGGTGCCAGGGGAGAATTTACCATAGGTTCTTTGCCCTACCTCACCTGAGAACAGTTTAGAAATTGCTTTCCTTATAAGACTGACAGAGAAGCAGCCACAAACCTGAAAGGGAAAGAGTAAGTATTGTCCCTTAATTGCATTTTGCAACTTAACCAAAGGATGATTATTTATTGCAGGACGGAGGACACCTTAGTCATGACCAGGTTTATTAGGAGATTGTTGTTGTCTATCAGGATGATTGTTGTTGTCTATCAGGATGATTGTTGTTGTCTATCGGGATGATTGGTCAGAACGTGTGTCACATGCGTCGAAAGGGACAGACCAAGGCGCAGCGTGTTGAGTGCTCATCTTCTTTTTATTTAGAGAGAACAGTTTAGAGAGAACAGTTTAGAGAGAACACTTAAACAAAAGTGAACAAACGACAAACAGTTCCGTAAGGTACAAAGACTAATACGGAAAACAACCACCCACAACCCACAGGAAAAAACAGGCTGCCTAAGTATGGCTTCCAATCAGAGACAACGAAAGACACCTGCCTCTGATTGGAAACCACACTCGGCCACACATAGAAAATGAAAACTAGAACAAATCCCCATGAAACAAACCAACCCCAAAACACACAAAAACAACACCCCCTGCCACGCCCTGACCATACTACAATGACAAATGACCCTTTTTACTGGTCAAGACGTGACAACGTGTCTCTAGCTGATCAGACCATCTGATGAGTCCTGCAGGTAGCAGGACACCAGGAGGTGACATGACTGTTGCTGCAGCCCCGGCTGCTTGGCCGTGTCAGCACAGTTGGTGTGCTTATCAGCATAGGGGCAGGGGCTGGCTATGAGAAGGGAGGGACAGAGAATAAGAGAGAGAAACAAATAGATTGTGAGAAACAAACCATCAAAAATAAATAGCTTAGATTAACTTTGTCTGTCACTAACAGAAAAAGAAATGTGTTACAAAAAGAAAACAAAAGAGATAAGTTGCAAAGGAAATTTTAATCATATAATTCTGGCAAAGGTAATTGAGTTCAACAACAAATGTGAGTTTGATTGTGTTGCTTTTAGCCACTTACTGCACAGTCTGCTATCACAGGCACCAGGACAGTCTCCAGAGGTGCATCCTGACTTGTAGGGGTGGTTGTTGTAGTTTCCACTGTAATAGATCTGAGCATAAAACGTTAACACACACACACACACACACACACACATTCTCTGAGCCATAACATGCCACAGTATAGCAGGGATAGACGGTCCTGGAGAGCCACGAAATGTGTAAAGACTGAGAAGGACAATGCCATGTGAATGGGTGGCTCATGTATACATGAAATATCTTATATGGTATGATCCTGTTGAGAAGAACAGTAGCGGTTGACATAGAAGTACTTGTAGTAGGAGCAGGGGACCACAGTACGGCAGATCTGGATGGTCATGAGAGCAGAAACAAGACACAGGCTCATTCAAGAGCGTATGTATAGTATGATCATGACGCCCTGTGAGAAGGCTACAAATTGTTGTTATACCTTGAACAGTATGTTTTGTTTGTAATAGAGTGAAATATGTATACAGAATCAATATGATAATGGCAAATGTTTTTTCAAATGGTGGGTGGTGGATGATAGGTGAGTTAACCTTTCAGAATGGAAAGCATTTTGAGACCTTGGTGAAAAGAGCTACATAAATGTTATTCATTGCTATAATATGTTTATATACAGTACATAGATGCACCTTCATCTCGGCGGTCCAGGAGTGGATGATATTACTCCAGGAGCTATTGTAGCTGGCCTTACACAGGTTATCTTCACAACTGCTGGCTGGTTGAAAATAGAGAAACGGTAAAGGGGGGAGTTTGGTGTCAGTATTAGGTGAGCCATATGGTAAAGCAATAAGATTCTTCCCTCACTTGAGGATTAGGCATCAAGGGAAACACGTCCCTCCTGTGCACAGTGACTGGATCTGTCTTTGTGAAGGCAGGAAATTGAAGAAACCCTCCTACCTTTCCCCTGGGGTCAGATGATTACTTTAACTCAGCCTAATATCTGGAAAGCATCTGAAATATGGTATATTCTCTAAGTCGTCCATTTATTAACAAATTAGACCTTACAAGTCTCAATGTCTGGTCTCCCACAAAACTAACAACCATCCATGACAAGTATTTACAGTTCTGCTTAAGTTATCCATGTGTCTCTGATCTGATGATCATGTAGACAATGGAATCTGTCTATTCAAATACTTTAGCTACGCTTGACTCAATCAAAATCTTAACATATTTGAAAGAAAACAAATTCTATTTGAACCTGTCTGTCTGTCTGTCTGTCTGTCTGTCTGTCTGTCTGTCTGTCTGTCTGTCTGTCTGTCTGTCTGTCTGTCTGTCTGTCTGTCTGTCTGTCTGTGACTATTATAGGAGTAGAAGGAGCTGTTTTCAGGTGATGTTGCCAGTGCTCCAGATGTGCCATGTCTGTGCAGTATGTGGCTCTGAGAGAGGTGGTGGAGGAGGAGGGAGTGTATTGCTGATCTCTCTTTGGTTCCAGGGGCTGTGGTTCATTGAGCAGGTACTAGCTTGGGCTTCCTTGTTCCTGCTCTGAGGGAGAGAGAAAGACGCCAGAGGAACAGTGAGACTAGCCCCAGCACAGACAGCCAACAACAACCCCAGTAAGCCTATTATGCCAATGCCTTTTGATGAAGTTTCCAGATTACCCACTGTTTATTGTAGAACTGCTTATCATGATGTAACTAAGAAATTTATATTCACCACCATCTGAACAAATAATAATCCGCCTGGATCAAGAGGTCAAGAGGGAGCTGGACTTAAGGTAAGGTGGCTGTCTCCTGGGTACGTGCATTCAAAACCTGGTCACACATGCTTACCTCTCACATTTATGGACACATCAAATCAGGTTCTAGGCCATGTAGCTAGGCCTTAGACCCCTAGACAGAACTAGTCAGGTTCCAGACCATTTAGCTAGGCCTTAGACTCCTAGAGAGAACTAGTCAGGTTCTTAGGCTTCTATGCAGCTGCTCGGCCATGGAAACCTATTTCATGAAGCTCCAGATGAACAGTTCTTGTGTTGCCGTTGCTTCCAGAGGCAGTTTGGAACTCAGTGGTTGCTCTAGAGGTTTCCACTTCACAACAGCATTTACAGTTGACCAGGTTAACTCTAGGGGCAGAAACTTGACATCATGTGACAGTGCCACATTGAAAATCACAGAGCTCTTTTTTTAACTAGGCAAGTCAGTTAAGAACAAATTCTTATTTTCAATGATGGCCTAGGTACAGTAGGTTAACTGCCTTATTCAGGGGAAGAACAACAGATTTTTACCTTGTCAGCTCAAGGATTCAATCTTGCAACCTTTCAGTTACTAGTCCAACACTCTAATCACTAGGAAAACTGCTGCCCCAGGCTACCTGCTGCCCCTAGCTCTTCTCCATTCTACTGCCAGTGTTTGCCTATGTACATTGCATGGCTGTGTGTTCAATTTTATATTCCTGTCAGCAAAGGGTGTGGCTGAAATAGCCAAATCCACTCATTTGAAGTAGTGTCCACATACTTTTGAATATATAGTGTAGCCCAATGATCTTTCAGACTGATCATTTATGCCTGGATAATCCATATGTGGAATTGTTTTCATTTAGAAGGAAGCAATTGGAAATGTACATATCTTTGTACTGGCCCCCCGTGGGAATTGAACCCACAACCCTGGCGTTGCACACACCATGCTCTACCAACTGAGCCACAGGGAAGACTTATAAATTGATTTGCATTTTAATGAGAGAAATAAGTATTTGACCCCCTCTCAATCATAAAGATTTCTGGCTCCCAGGTGTCTTTTATACAGGTAACGAGCTGAGATTAGGAGCACACTCATAAAGGGAGTGCTCCTTACCGCAGCTTGTTACCTGTAAAAAAGACACCTGTCCACAGAAGCAATCAGTCAATCAGATTCCAAACTCTCCACCATGGCCAAGACCAAAGAGCTCTCCAAGGCTGGAATGGGCTACAAGACCATCGCCAAGCAGCTTGGTGAGAAGGTGAAAACATTTGGTGCGATTATTCGCAAATGGAAGAAACACAAAAGAACTGTTATTATCCCTCAGCCAGGGGCTCCATGCAAGATCTCACCTCGTGGAGTTACAATGATCATGAGAACGGTGAGGAATCTGCCCAGAACTACACGGGAGGATCTTGTCAATGATCTCAAGGCAGCTGGGACCATAGTCACCAAGAAAACAATTGGTAACACACTACGCCGTGAAGGACTGAAATCCTGCAGCGCCCGCAAGGTCCCCCTGCTCAAGAATACATATACATGCCCGTCTGAAGTTTGCCAATGAACATCTGAATGATTCAGAGGACAACTGGTGAAAGTGTTGTGGTCAGATGAGACCAAAATGGAGCTCTTTAGCATCAACTCAACTCGCCGTGTTTGGAGGAGGAGGAATGCTGCCTATGACCCCAAGAACATCATCTCCACCGTCAAACATGGAGGTGGAAACATTTTGCTTTCGGGGTGTTTTTCTGCTAAGGGGACAGGACAACTTCACTGCATCATTTGATGTGGCCATGTACCATCAAATCTTGGGTGAGAACCTCCTTCCCTCAGCCAGGGCATTGAAAATGGGTCGTGGATGGGTATTCCAGCATGACAATGACCCAAAACACATGGCCAAGGCAACAAAGGAGTGGCTCAAGAAGAAGCACATTAAGGTCCTGGATTGGCCTAGCCAGTGTCCAGACCTTAATCCCATAGAAAATCTGTGGAGGGAGCTGAAGGTTCGAGTTGCCAAACATCAGCCTCAAAACCTTAATGACTTGGAGAAGAACTGCAAAGAGGAGTGGGACAAAATCCTTGGTGGCCAACTACAAGAAACGTCTGACCTCTGTGATTGCCAACAAGGGTTTTGCCACCAAGTACTAAGTCATGTTTTGCAGAGGGGTCAAATACTTATTTCCCTCATTAAAATGCAAATCATTTTATAACATTTTTGACATGCATTTTTTTTCTGGATTATTTGGTTGTTATTCTGTCTCTCACTGTTCATATAAACCTACCATTAAAATTATAGACCGATAATTTCTTTGTCAGTGGGCAAACGTACAAAATCAGCAGGGGATCAAATACTTTTTTCCCCCACTGTACATATCATGTAGTCCCAAGTCCACAGTACTGTTCAGCAAGAGAATCACTCAACCCAGTCACCCAACAGCTACAGTATACTTTAAACTAACTTTCAAACCGTCTACACCATTGATGAGCACGGTGATTGGCTGGTAGTAGAAAGTGTATAATGTATAGAGGAAGGTCACAACGAACCCCACTATGTAAACGACACATCACTTAATTTGGTTGTCCTTGAATGTTTTTTTATCAAACATTTTTTCAAACAAGTCATGCTATAACTACTCAAGTTAACTCTATACAATACTGACCTCTCTGGGCCAATGAACAACACTGCACCCTTTTATTTTAAAGGCACAATCTGGGATATGTAATGCTGCTCAATGGTAATTTCAATGAATACCTATTTATTCTTGGAGAATATACCTTTTAAATGTACCATGAGCTTAGAACCCCATCATATTGCAAAGGTTGTATTACTAAATGTTTTGAGTTTTTGTAAACAAACTTTGTGTTGCCTCCAAATATGTTTAAAACTATCACGTTGATCAGTTGAGAGTGGTTACATTCCTCCATGCCCTTCCTTCAGCTGTATACCAAGTTGTTTTTAACACATAGCTCAGTGGCCTTGTTAAGTGGCTGCACTTGTGTCTTTGCATAACATTGCAAACTCTTATCATGTCCTTGATACATATTATTATTTTTTAAATCTTGAATGAAGTTGTAAAAATAAAAGTGTACTTGGAGTTTGATGCTTGAGTCAAAATGTAAACTACAAGTCATTATGATACACATGGCCGTCCAGCAAACCAGTCCTCCAACAATCAAACTTTAAATGTTCCTAGTCTAATTTGTTCTGTAGGGAGGATAGAAACGGCTTAAATACAACCGTACAGCTTCCAGCTATATTAATTAAAGTGAAGTTGATTCATTAAGTTGACAGGTGAGCCTATCATCTCATGGTGTCTCAGGTCAGGAGATCAATTGGTGCACTTGGACATCAGGTGGCAACTTGAGGGTGGTTGCAGCTCCACTTCTTTGCCAGGCTCGAGCAGTCCTCACATACACACAAATATCCATTTGTTGCATTGGGGAATCCTCTGATGGAGTATATTTTTAACATATATTATTATAATTTGTATTTGAGCCAGAGCATTCAGTGTTCATATGACTACAATGCACACAATGACTACATCAAGCTTGTGACTCTACAAACGTGTTGGACGCATTTGCAGTTTGTTTTGGTTGTGTTTCAGATTATTTTGTGCCCAATAGAAATTAATGGTAAATAATTGATTGTGTCATTTTGGAGTCACTTTTATTGTAAATAATAATACACTGCTCAAAAAAATAAAGGGAACACTAAAATGACACATCCTAGATCTGAATGAATGAAATAATCTTATTAAATACTTTTTTCTTTACATAGTTGAATGTGCTGACAACAAAATCACACAAAAATAATCAATGGAAATCCAATTTATCAACCCATGGAGGTCTGGATTTGGAGTCACACTCACATTCAGGTCTGGGGAACGGGCGGGCCAGTCCATAGCATCAATGCCTTCCTCTTGCAGGAACTACTGACACACTCCAGCCACATGAGGTCTAGCATTGTCCTGCATTAGGAGGAACCCAGGGCCAACCGCACCAGCATATGGTCTCACAAGGGGTCTGAGGATCTCATCTCGGTACCTAATGGCAGTCAGGCTACCTCTGGCGAGCACATGGAGGGCTGTGCGGCCCCCCCAAAGAAATGCCACCCCACACCATGACTGACCCACCGCCAAACCGGTCATGCTGGAGGATGTTGCAGGCAGCAGAACGTTCTCCATGGCATCTGTCACATGTGCTCAGTGTGAACCTGCTTTCATCTGTGAAGAGCACAGGACGCCAGTGGCGAATTTGCCAATCTTGGTGTTCTCTGGCAAATGCCAAACGTCCTGCACGGTGTTGGGCTGTAAGCACCACCACCACCTGTGGACGTCGGGCCCTCATGGAGTCTGTTTCTGACCGTTTGAGCAGACACACGCACATTTGTGGCCTGCTGGAGGTCATTTTGCAGGGCTCTGGCAGTGCTCCTCCTGCTCCTCCTTGCACAAAGGCGGAGGTAGCGGTCCTGCTGCTGGGTTGTTGCCCTCCTACGGCCTCCTCCACGTCTCCTGATGTACTGGCCTGTCTCCTGGTAGCGCCTCCATGCTCTGGACACTACGCTGACAGACACAGCAAACCTTCTTGCCACAGCTCGCATTGATGCGCCATCTTGGATGAGCTGCACTACCTGAGCCACTTGTGTGGGTTGTAGACTCCGTCTCATGCTACCACTAGAGTGAAAGCACCGCCAGCATTCAAAAGTGACCAAAACATCAGCCAGGAAGCATAGGAACTGAGAAGTGGTCTGTGGTCACCACCTGCAGAACCACTCCTTTATCGGGGGTGTCTTGCAATTTCCTATAATTTCCACCTGTTGTCTATTCCATTTGCACAACAGCATGTGAAATGTATTGTCAATCAGTGTTGCTTCCTAAGTGGACAGTTTGATTTCACAGAAGTGTGATTGACTTGGAGTTACATTGTGTTGTTTAAGTGTTCCCTTTATTTTTTTGAGCAGTATATAATATGTTTCTAAACACATTAATGTGGATGCAACTATGAATAAATCATCAATAATGATGAGTGAGAAAGTTACAGAGCCAGAAAGATCCTACCCCAAGACATGCTAACATACTAAGGCATGCTAAGGGGAGGTTAGAATTGTTTGGGGGGGTATGGTATTCATTTCTCTGTAACTTTCTCACTCATCATTATTCATGATTCACTAATGATTATCCGTAATCATGGTAGCGTCCATATTAATGCAGAAGTGTGTAGAAACATATTATATTCTTCTTTTCAATACAAGTGAATCCAAAATGACACAATACATTATTTACCATTAATTTTTCTATGCAAAAACACAGGTATTGGAACAAACAGTTCTGAAAATCAACCTGCAATAAAGCATGCTGGGAAATATCATAATGATGGCGTGGTTTTGAGTTGTCTTGAGAAAACATACATTTGTAATTTACTCAACAAGCTTTTTTAAAATTCAGCTCGCTTTCGAGCAGAGTTTGTTGTGATAACAAACTTTAACACATTAGCTCAAATTCTTGTTTGAAGTCCACTCAACTCACAGAATAACGCTGATTAAGCAATTGGTTAAGTTGGCTGTTTTACACTCTGACGTCGCCATAGTCTAGGGCAGGTAGCAATGTTGATTGTAAGGACAAAAGATGACACAAGCACACAAAGCATGTTTTTCAAATATGGCTGGATAGTTGCACAGACAGAACAATAAAATTGAATTCACCAGATAACCATGTCTGTGTCTGAATGTGTCTGTGATGACGTTGAATCAACATGGAAAACTAATTGGATTTGCAAAAAGTAATCAACATAAGAGCATTTTGTATTTTCTTTTTAACCCAACTTTTAACCCAAATCTAATGGCATGGTGACATTTTGGGTTAATTTCACGTTGAATTCACCTTAGTTGATAAGTCAACCAAATGTAAATCAAAACTAGACGTTGAACTGAGTCTGTGTTGAGTGGGTATGCCCTAGTGCACTATTTTGACCAAAGCCATGGGCCCTGGTCAAAAGCAGTTCACTATATGGAATAGCATGCCATTTCGGACACACAAATTATTGGGGAGGGACGTAAGTGAATAGTAACTACCTAAAGACTTTATGAATATGTTGAATATATCTTTTGCACGTTTATGATCTATGCACTTACAGCTGAGGCTGACATGTTTGAAGTTATGCCTAAATGCACTTCCAGAATTGACCGAATTGAAATGGAATTACTACTGTAAGTCGCTCTGGATAAGAGCGTCTGCCAAATGACTAAAATGTAAAATGTAAATGTAAAATGGAATTGACCCCAACCCTGATGAGCATACCAATGATAAAGGCTCCGGACCAGGTTTAAGTTCCTACTACTGTAAATTGACGTTTAGAGCTATTTAGTAGGTCTACATGTGGCCTACACAGCTGTTCTCTACTTTCCTCTATTTAAAAAAAGTATACTCCTTACATGAAAACTAATCATCCGAATAGGGCTATGAGGAGACACATATAGGCCTAGAAGACACCTGGAATAATCCCTTTAACTCAAAATGTATCAGGTGAGAGAGCTGATAGCAAGATTTCGCACCGGACCTGAAAGGGGAATATTTGGTCGTCCTTGTCCAGCTCCTCGACTATTGGGCCGTTTCTCTTTGCTTTCAAACATTTTTCATAGCCTAAGTACTATGATTCTCCCCTCAGCTCGGTGTAGCCTCTGACGTATAATACAAGGATGTAGCGGGTGGCCACAGCAAGGGTTAGTGCTATCCGGAATCCTTGGTACGTCCCTATCCCATTTGAAGTATACATTTAAAATGGTTAAGGTAGGGGTTAAGGTTAGGGGTAGGGATTAAGGTTAGGGTTTAGGGTAGCAGCGTCCCAGTGATTCCGTATAGTAGTCATGTGAGGGCTGTCTCCATCGCGCGCTTTGAGATGTCGAAGTATTGCACATGCGCACAGCAGCATCCGAGGTGGAGTTTCATTCATACACAAAGCCTCAAAATATCAGGTTGTTTTCTAACAAGGCCATCCATATTCGTTTTTTTCTACATTGATTGCCGCTTTTTGCGGTTTATTAGGGCACGAGGAATAGAAGCCATACAATGAAGAAACGTTATGTGGACGCAAGCAAGCTACGGAAAATGAAAAAGATAAAAATTACGGAGGAGATATCTGAAAGGTATAGTGAGGTGACGCATCGACCGGATGCCGTTGCTTTTGTTGTTGCTAGGCTTTGTGTAATGCGCATCTTCGTCATTCTCACCTGATGTCTATTTTTATCACAATAATTGCTTCTTCCCTTTAGCCTACTCTTGGACGCTGTATGATATGGAAAAGGGCATTGTGGTTGCTAAATAGGCCTACAAACATTATAGCGGAGTCAACTTGAAAAAGAAACCTTTGCTACGTGATGTGGGTAGTTTTTACAGTACATGATTCAGGCTATCTTCTCTCATTTGAAGGCTAACCATTCAATTATGCTACAATAATCAGAATGAAAATCGTGTAGGCTATTATTATTATTATTATTATTATTATTATATGCTCTGACCTTAATAGATATAGGCCTTCTTAAACCTATTCGTACAATATTATGTTACGACCAGGTAGCCATTTCAGGCATTTAGTTACAGACAGCGTGTCTAGACCAATAGAGAATTCGCAGTGTCCCCTTTGTGACGAGACAAAGCGCTGTTCCGTGGATGAATGCACTAACTGGAAGTTGCTCTGCGTGTCTGGTAAAAGGACTACAATATACATTTCAATTGAGATCATCTCCTCTTTCCTCTCCTTTTTGTGTGTGTGTGTGGGGGGGTGGGTACCCAGTGTCGCGGATGAAACGTCGTCATGGTTACCAAACAAAAAGGGGGTTGCTGTAATAACAGTACGCTATGGAGGTGTCGAGCGCACGAACAAAGGAGTTGTTGAAAACAAGACAGGAGTGTAGTCTATAATGAGAGAATGCAGGCATTATCTTATCCAAGTGTCTATTTTCTACAAGATGATAGCCTATATAAAACTAGGTTATGTTCCCAAATGTTAAATAATGTAATGTTTCGTGATTACAATATTTGCCTAATGAGATGAATCCCTATATGAGTGTATGATCACCTAATTTAATGAAGCTTTATATGTGTAAGTCTGTTTATTATATTTATTGACGCAAGACTTCAAAATGTTGTGCACACTTTTTACATAAAAGTAACAGTGTCTTTCACAGTTTGCTAATATTCCTGCCAAATGCATGATAATGACAGGCTTAGGCCTATATCGTGAGAAATAAGCTACATTTAGCTCTTCCAGTAGATTAACTTTTTTTTTAACCTTCAATCACAGATCATCAGCATGACATTTTTACCATTATTTCAATAAAATTATAACACACACATTTTACATCAGAAGATTTTATTTACAAAAAGTTATATCCACTAATTTTCACACTTGTGTTTTTTCATCAGAAATGAATGCTTATGGTAACCAGTGTGTAAAATATGACTGTCCTCTTTTGTTGCAAAACACTACACTGGGTGTACAAAACATTAGGAACACCTGCTCATTCCATGACATAGACTAACTAGGTGAATCCAGGTTAAAGCTATGATCCCTTATTGATGTCACTTGGTAAATCCACCTCCATCAGTGTAGATGAAGGGGAGGAGAAGGGGGGGGGTTATTAATTGATTTTCAAGCTTTGAGACAATTGAGACATGGATTGTGTTTGTGTCAGAGAATGACTGGGCAAGACAAAAGATTGAAGTGTCTTTGAATGGGGTATGGTAGCTCACCGGTTTGAGTCAAGAACTGTAACAGTTTCCCGTTTGTATCAAGAATGGTCCACCACCCACCATCTCATATTACTGTACTGATTCATTTTAAAATATATATATATATATTTTTTTTAAATATGATGTCACAAATGTATCATTTGTACAGCTCGTTACAAAAAATGTCATTATTTGTAACATTAGACGGTGTAAAACCTTGCAATGCTAACTTTTTGAGGCGGATATATCTGGGGGTTTTTCAACAAAATGTGATTGTTTGTCTCTATGAAATGAAACAATCAAGTGATAGGTTTCAAACAAATACATGTCTGTCGTTGAACAACCCAATGCCATGATTAGATAGTGAAAAAACACACCAGTCTCTTTCCTAAGTTCTGTGGTGGTTCATTTCTTTACTATCAAATGAGGAGAGATAAACTTATCACACAAGTCAGAGTTATACTTAAACTAAATCTTTAATCACTTATTAATAAGGGAGCAGGTCAATACAACGCACACATATAAAGTGAATCGATTGAGTGCTCTACGATAATGATGGCTGGTCATGGCTGGTCGACGATTCACGCTCAGATGATTCGTTGAGAGCCCCGAGACAAAAGTACAAAGGTCTTTTATAGCCAAGATACACCCCTTTCAACCTACATGACGAACAACAGATATATAGAATTGGTCACAAGGTTAAGATTTGTATGAAAGATACCTATAATACATAGCAGACAGTATCTGCTGTGTCAACAGTTTTCATTGTGTAGAGACCAGTGTCTGGCCTTGTATTGAACAGAAACATTAACTCATCCTCTGGAATGCTCTTTAGGTTTTATCACCCAAAAGACATCGTAAATCTCCTGTCAGTATTATCTCCCAGAGGCCCATCCTCAGTAGAACACACACACAATAGTTAACAGAATACTCTATTATGTTGCATAAAACAACCATTTGATGCAATAAAAGTATTATAACATAATCTTGCAATTTTTCCCCATAGTTCTTTAAACAAAAAAAAAGAATTTACCAACATTTCTGAAAATGGATATATAGCGTTTTGGAATGAAACTCTTCATATCCTCCTCTTATGCCTGTTTTGCAGCGCTTACACCTTTCTGAAGTTTATGATCGTGTGGACTCTGGTGCTCCTGGCAGATTTTATACTGGAATTTCGATTGGAATACCTGTGGCCCTGTTGGCTATTCTTCAGGAGCGTCTACACCACTTTCCACTGCCATGGGCTGGTGAGGACTATCAGTTAGCTTGTATTCCAAATGGCACCCTATTCCCTATAATGTAGTGCACTACTTTTGACTAGAACCCTACTTTTGAAAGTAGTGCCCTATATTAAAGGGAATAGGGTGCCATTAGGGATACAGCCCCTACCTTAATGGTCTACTAGATGGAAGTTAATAACAGTAAAGTATTGAGATCAAAATATTGTTGAAAATAGTTTTAGGCCTTGCAACCTGTTATATAAATGTTATAAACCTGTTATATACGACAGCCATTGTCTTCTTGTTCGAAACTCAAGCAGACAGAATAAAATGTAGCTGTCCAACACAGCACCAACATAATGTCTCTCTGTTGCAGGTGATTTGTGTGGTGTTTGTGTGTGCGGCGTTCACCCTGGACATCTTTTGTTTCATTTTTGTTCCCCTCCACTGGTTGTTCTTCGCAGCCAGCACCTATGTCTTATTCAATTACATTTGGCACACAGGTAAGTATATCAAGCCTGTTTTACAGCTTAACAATATGTATTGTATTGCCTAGCTGTGGAATGCCTTAGATAAGGATAATGTAGAATGTTATTTAATTGTTGTCTAACAAGTCACACGTTTCTGTAAAGAGTTGAAACAAACCATTCCGGTAACAGGTGAAACCTTCCATTATGTAAACATTTACAATTATGAAATCTGCTATTTATAATAAAAATTATGAAAATGGACGTAATTTAATGTTTCAACCCGTTACAGAGAAATGGAACCGCATTATGCTGTTTTGTTTGTAAAAGCACAGTTCTGATGGTAGCTACACTGGCAATGAACATAAGCTTAGTATTTTCTCTTGGTTAGTTGTGATGTTTTTTTATAATAATTGATTTATTCTTCTCAGAGAAAGGCATCTGTATGTCAACGGTGTCCCTGTGGGTGTCCCTGTGGGTGATGCTGGTGTACACGGATGCTTCGTTGAGGCTCAAAGATCTGAACAACTCCCACGCCAACCTGTCTCATCTCTTCGCTGCGCACTGGTAGGTCGATTGAAACACAAAGCACTTCTCACCAAATGTTCACCCTCGAGCAGAATCTTCCAAACAAACCCAGTGTATACGCTGTAGATACTTTCTAAATGCCAAGGATTTTCACAACCGCTTGAATTGAGTGGGTTTAAGCTAACGTCTTAAAATCGCAATGAATCACAAGTGGCGTACTCTGCTCATGCATGTGTTTGTCATCATGACACACAATAATGTAGGCCATTATTTAATATTTATTTTCTCTCTCCCGCTCCCCCCTTCCCCCCAGCATTGGCTACCCTGTTGTCTATCTGGGGTTCGACGCCACATGTTACTTCACCAGCATCTTCAAACTGCGGACGCAGAAAGCTGTGCAGAGCGAAAACAACTTCCATATGCACCTCCTGGAACAGTCCCTACCTCTGGGCCTGCAGCTTTACCCCAAGAGCATCACAGATGACAACGGCAGTAAGTACAGCTTTACCCCAAGAGTATCACATACACCAACGGCAGTAAGTACAGCTTTACCCCAAGAGTATCACATACACCAACGGCAGTAAGTACAGCTTTACCCCAAGAGTATCACATACACCAACGGCAGTAAGTACAGCTGCAACGGCAGTAAGTACAGCGGAGATTGTGCTTCTACTCATTCATTTCTGCACTGTTTTACACTGTTATGAGATGATTCCCCAATGGTAGTACTACTTTGTTTGGTAAGTCAGTTGTTTTCAGGTTAAGCCCTTTGGATGGGCCCTGCTAAGGCAGTTGTTTTCAGGTTAAGCCCTTTGGATGGGCCCTGCTAAGGCAGTTGTTTTCAGGTTAAACCCTTTAGATGGGCCCTGGTAAGGCAGTTGGTTTCAGGTTAAACCCTTTAGATGGGCCCTGGTAAGGCAGTTATTTTCAGGTTAAACCCTTTGGATGGGCCCTGGTAAGGCAGTTGTTTTCAGGTTAAAACCTTTAGATGGGCCCTGGTAAGGCAGTTGTTTTCAGGTTAAACCCTTTGGATGGGCCCTGGTAAGGCAGTTGGTTTCAGGTTAAACCCTTTAGATGGGCCCTGGTAAGGCAGTTATTTTCAGGTTAAACCCTTTGGATGGGCCCTGGTAAGGCAGTTGTTTTCAGGTTAAAACCTTTAGATGGGCCCTGGTAAGGCAGTTGTTTTCAGGTTAAACCCTTTGGATGGGCCCTGGTAAGGCAGTTGGTTTCAGGTTAAACCCTTTAGATGGGCCCTGGTAAGGCAGTTGTTTTCAGGTTAAACCCATTAGATGGGCCCTGGTAAGGCAGTTGTTCTCAGGTTAAACCCATTAGATGGGCCCTGGTAAGGCAGTTGGTTTCAGGTTAAACCCTTTAGATGGGCCCTGGTAAGGCAGTTGTTTTCAGGTTAAACCCTTTGGATGGGCCCTGGTAAGGCAGTTGTTTTCAGGTTAAACCCTTTGGATGGGCCCTGGTAAGGCAGTTGGTTTGAGGTTAAACCCTTTAGATGGGCCCTGGTAAGGCAGTTGGTTTCAGGTTAAAACCTTTAGATGGGCCCTGGTAAGGCAGTTGTTTTCAGGTTAAACCCATTAGATGGGCCCTGGTAAGGCAGTTGTTCTCAGGTTAAACCCTTTGGATGGGCCCTGGTAAGGCAGTTGTTTTCAGGTTAAAACCTTTAGATGGGCCCTGGTAAGGCAGTTGTTTTCAGGTTAAACCCTTTGGATGGGCCCTGGTAAGGCAGTTGGTTTCAGGTTAAACCCTTTAGATGGGCCCTGGTAAGGCAGTTGTTTTCAGGTTAAACCCATTAGATGGGACCTGGTAAGGCAGTTGTTCTCAAGTTAAACCCTTTAGATGGGCCCTGGTAAGGCAGTTCAGTACATAGAGAAAGTGGAGCCATTTGGAACTCATATAATGCCAAAGGAGGAAATTTTTAGTTAATGCTCCACTTTAATATCCCTGTGCGTGTAGGAAGTAGATAAATGTTACATCTCACTGTGAGTTCAATACTCTGTAGCTAGATATTGTCTTTGAAATATAGCTCTTTCGCTCTACAGACTCAAAGTGGAGGCCTAAACCTGAGTCCAGTCAGTACCAGTGTCAGAACGGTGCTGTGGCGTCTGACGAGAGACTCACCATGGACTGCCTCCAGATCCACAGCGGGGTGGAGCAGGGAGGGACCGAGAGGGGTGTGGAGGCAACAACGCTGGGAGACTCAAATCCCCAGCCACCCCCGTCCTCCAAACCCAGAGACCCCCCCACCGACGGTGGGACAGGAGGAAGGTCGACAGGAGGGTCGACTGAGTCTTCGGCCACCACCGAAAATCTACCTCAGGAGGAGCAAGGCGGCAAAGTCCCCCGTGCCGCCAAAAGCTCATCCTCCTCCCCCAAAGCACGCAAAATGTCCCCTGGCGCCGCTAGCATCCCTTCGCCTCCTCCCACTGGCAGGGCTGAAAGGAAGCAGAAGAACGGGGCCAAAACGGTCAGCCCCAATCGGCACGCCGCAGACAAGGGCCCCGCCGCGTCAAATCCTCACGCTGACCAAATCACCAAGTAGGGATACTCCGCCGCCGTTCACTTTGATTTCATTGTCTTTGGAGACACACAGAGTGATGGTTCTCTTCTTATTCTCTACCTCTCTCTCTACCTCCCCCATATCTCTTTTCCACTCCCTCTCCACCTCCCTCTCTCTCCACCTCCCTATCTCTCCACCTCCCTCTCTCTCTACGTCCCTCTCTCTCACCTCCCTCTCTCTCTCTACCTCCCTCTATCGATTTCCCTCCCTCTCTCTACCTCCTTCTCTCCCCTACCCCTACCCCTTCTCCCTCCCCCTCTCCCCCATTTCCCAGGCTGGAGCAGGAGATGAGGAGGCTGAAGGGCGAGCTGCAGGCCAGCAGACAAGGTGAGCAGGAGCTGCGCAGCCACGTCTGCAACCTGACCAACAGCGAGCACAGCCTGAGGCCCGAGGTGTCTCTGCTCAGGCAGAACAACGAGCTGCTCCAGAGCAAGTGAGTGATAACATTGCATTTTATGGTCTATTTTGTTTTGCCTCGCATCGTGACCCTATTGCCCTGTATGTCTGCCATACACTGTTTTTGGCTCCCTCTGCTGGTTAGTAGGCAGGTAGCCTAGTGGGTAGAGCATTGGGCCAGTAAACGAAAGGTCCCTTGTTTGAATACCCGAGCGGACAAGGTGAAACATCTATAGATATGTCGTAATTCTACACTGTAAAACAACACTTTTCCCTGCACCTCTAGTGGATGTGACAATAAAATATTTACTGTTTCTAATTATCATATGCACTGACACTCTGTTTGAAATGTTATGTCATGTCCCCCCTCTACCCCACCACCCTCCACATATGGCACTATTACACTGAGTATTGTACTCAAGCCAGGTTAGCACAAGTAAGCTATGTGGTGTAGTACCTTGATGCAATAATGTGATTATACTAAAATGAAATAACTAACTATGTTAAAGATGCAGTCCGGGATCTTAAGCACTTACAAATTCATAACATATTTTACACATTGGAATTCCAAACATTTCCTACAAATTGCCCAAAAAAACAGGACGGAACATGAAATTAATTACGTGGTACCCAATTGTGCAACATTTTCAGGGACCCGTTTTGGCTCGTGAGCACTTCTTCCAAAACTACTGGCTGAAATTATACTTTAGCTTTGGAGAATCCCATGAAGTGCTGCTGAAATCTTTTTCACGTTTCGAACCTTCTAACCAATTTAGTGGGAATGGAATGTATTGATTCACATACACCAATGCTGCATGCGAAATGCACCTTATTGGGCCCATAGGGCTCTGGTCAAATGTAGTGCACTATGTAGGGAATAGAGTACCATGTAGGATACACACCAAATACTCCCTTTAGTCTAGAACAGGGATGGGCAACTTTGATTGGGGTGGGGGCCACCACTAGTGGCTCATGAGTTTGCGTACCCACAGGCCTCAGGCCTACAAAAGGGGGCATGCGGCAGTTGCCCATCCCTGGTCTAGAACATTGTGGTTTGACTCTGTTTCAGGATCTTGTCTCTGACCAAGACCAAGCAGAAAGATAAGCAGATCAGCGCCGTGCTAGAGAAGAAGACCAGAGCAGAGACAGAGGCCAGGCTCTCCATAGAGAAACAACTGGCCGAACTCCAGGCTCACAAACTAGAGGAGGCGGCCATCTTAGCTCGTAGTAGTCTACCAAACAGGTATGACACTCACTCTCTCTCCTTCCGCCATTATTTTGTATTCAAATGCATATAAATGTATGACTTGCATGTTACACAATAACCTTTACCCTCAGATGCTATTGAGGGTGCGTCCCAAATGGCACCCTATTCCCTATGTAGTTCACTATTTTTGACTATGGTCAAAAGTAGTGCACACTATATACAGTGCCTTCAGAAAGTATTTATACCCCTTGACTTATTCCACATTTTGTTGTGTTACACCCTGAATTCAAAATGGATTCAATATTTTTTCACCCATCTACACATAATACCCCATAATGACAAAGTGAAAACATGTTTTTAGAAATTTTAGCAAATTTATTGAAAAAGAAATAGAGAAATCTAATTTACATATGTATTCACACCCCTGAGTCAATACTTTGTAGAAGCACCTTTGACAGCGATTACAGCTGTGAGTCTTTCTGGGTAAGTCTGTAAGAACTTTCCACACCTGGATTGTGCAATATTTGCCCATTATTATTAAACAAATTCTTCAAGCTCTGTCAAATTGGTTGTTGAATATTGCTAGACAACCATTTTCAAGTCTTGCCATAGATTTAAGTAGATTTAAGTCAAAACTGTAACTCGGCCACTCAGGAACATTCACTGTCCTCTTGGTAAGCAACTCCAGTGTAGATTTGGCCTTGTGTTTTAGGTTATTGTCCTGCTGAAAGGTGAATTCATCACACAGTGTCTGGTGGAAAGCAGATTGAAACAGGTTTTCCTCAAGGATTTTGCCGTGATCATTGCTCCATTCCGTTTCATTTTTATCCTGAAAACTCCCCAGCCCTTAACGATTACAAGCATACCCATAACATGATGCAGCCACCACTATACTTGAAAATAGGGAGAGTGGTACACAGTAATGTGTTATTTTGGATTTTCCCCGAACTTAACACTTTATATTCAGGATAAAAAGTGAATTGCTTTGCCACATTTCTTTGCGGTATTACTTTAGTGCCTTGTTGCTAACAGGATGCATGTTTTGGAATATTTTTGTTCTGTTCAGGCTTCCTTCTTTTCACTCTCTCATTTAGGTTAGTATTGTGGAGTAATTACAATGTTGTTGATCCATCCTAAGTTTTCTTCTATCACAGCCAAACTCTGTAACTATTTTAAAGTCACCATTGGTTTCATGGTGAAATCCCAAAGCGGTTTCCTTCCTCTCCGGTAACTGAGTTAGGAAGAACGCCTGTATCTTTGTAGTGACTGGGTGTATTGATACCCCATCCAAACTTCACCATGCTCAAAGGGATATTCATTGTCTGTTTTTGAATTTTTACCCTTCTACCAATAGGCGTCGTTCTTTGCAAAGCATTGGAAAACCTACCTGGTCTTTGTGGTTGAATCTGTGTTTGAAATTCACTGCTTGACTGAGGGACCTTACAGATAATTGTATGTGTGGGGTACAGAGATGTGGTAGTTATTAAAAAATCATGTTCAACACTATTATTGCACACAGAGTGAGTCCATGCAACTTATTATGTGACTTGTTAAGCCCATTTTTACTCCTGAAATGATTTAGGCTTGACATAACAAAGGGGTTGAATACTTATTGAGTCAAGACATTTCAGCTTTTCATTTTGTATTAATTTGTAAACATTAAATCTCAATTTAATCCATTTTAAATTCAGGCTATAACACAACAAATTTGGAAAAAAGCGTGAATACTCTGAAGGCAGTGTTTGAGTCAATGTTCCAGATCAGTGGTTCTCAAACTTCTCAAACTTTTTGGGGTCGGAGAAAATTCATCAGGGACCCTCATCATCAAAACACAAAAAATAGCATACAAAGACTTTTACTATGACTTCGGTAGTGCATGGCCGGACTAACCAAGTTTCAGGCCCTAGGAAGGAACATTTTAAAGGCCTGCCTCTTGGCATCAGAGCGAAAATGTTGCAGTTTTCTAGTTGAAATTACAGTACATTCATGTATTGAGAAGTATTCAATACAAGACCTATTGAGTTGAAAAAATATAATTGGTGGAGTACTGTGGATACCAATAACCCTGTGACCCTCCCAGGCCCATGTTGCCCAGGGTTAAGAACATACATTGTAGATTAATAATATTGTATTGTATAGCACCCTCTAAAGTTAATCGGATCGCTTGGCCAAAATTAATTTCATCTGTTGTTGTTAGTAATATTCATAAAAAAAGATATATATTTTGAGATCTGACAGCGGTCCCCCTGCAGTACCTCCATGGATCCCTGAGAACCCCTGCTCCAGATCATTCCTATTTTCACCAACACTTGCTTTCTTTCTTTTATTTGCTGTACTATTAACTTTCTTTTCATTGCAGCCGGTAACAACAATCATAGTTAAAAAGCATAATAATTAGTGAAGTATAATATTTGTTTTACGCAAACAAAAGTACAGATGGATTTCAAAATGCCCCCCTCCCAAAATCCCAAGATCGCTCGCTGTTGATGATGTCATGTTTCTTTGTGTTTGGACTACCCCACCTCCCCAATCCCACAAATAAGCAGCACCTCTCTGACCGCCTGAAACAAAGCATGTACTATTCTCTCTATCTTCCACCACACTAGGCAGGAACACTCTGTGACCCTAATGTTAAGGAAAAAAGAAAAAGATCTAGAGACAGAGTACAAACAACTACAGCTGGAGAGTCAAGGGAAAGAGGGCCGTCTAATAGCTCTAGTGAATGAAGTGGAGGTAAAAAAAATAAATACTACTCTTTCACATGAGTGGGTTCCGTACGAATGTACGTGTCGAGTTTGTGAGTTTTCACGTCTTGCTCGTTGTTGAAGTGATACTCCGTTGTCTTGTGTTTTTGGATATGCCGTTTTGTAGACTTGTGGCTTGTTGCGTGTGACTATCTGTGTCATTATTTGTGTTTGTGGATTTGAGTAGCAGGAAATGGTGTTTGGGCCAGTGCTTTGAGGACTTTCAGATCATCAGTTTTTTTGTGTTGGCCTGAACTCAAGTACTGTAATGTGGGCACATTGTATTTGCATTCATCGATACTGTATGCTAACTGTATTCGTTTCACATATATTTAATATCTTGTCGTTTGTGATTATTGTTTTCTTGTGGTGACATATACTCCATGAAGCATGCAGACATTGCAGAGGAAGAAGCCAAGTCTTTCATAAAACATTGTACATCTTAAAGTGAATTCATCATAGGTTACTAGTTAGTTATTTAGTAATTCAACCCAATACAACTGTTTTACCTCCACTTAACTTGTGAATATTTAAAAACCTCTTTTACAAAAAACAAAGAAGGAATCATGTCCTTAGAGCGTTTGAAAAAATATTCAGCTCACATTGTTTTTTGAATGGCTGGCCATCCACCAATCCACCATCACTGTTGGAAATAGATATTGTGGTCATGTGGTGCATTGGTTCCCGAACTGGGGAAAATGGCTTTAATGAGGGTGTTGCAATTCTTCAGCACACAAAAACGAGTATAAAAAAAAAATGCATTCTACAAGTTTGGGGAACCAAAGCACATCCTGTTAAAAGCACCTCAGAATGACTGCTAAACCACCAGGGTCATGTTCAGTAGGACACACGGTTTACAAAGTTTTGAAACGGAAAACGAAACCAATCGTTTCTTATTGGACAACTCCAGGCAGAACCACCACGTTACACTCAATTCCAAACCGTGTTCTCCTGTATCGTACCTACTGAACACTGCCCTGTTGGTCCACGCTCCTGTGTTAGCCTGGCATCCAAACTGAATTCGCTACATTTCACCATCGCTTTGCTTTACAACAACAGTGAAACATAGCTTAATCCATTTGGGTGCCAACCAGTCTGCTTCTATGTAGCCATGGGGCTATTGCGAGTGTCTCTCTCCCTGATCCCATCCCAGGCCCTGGGGAAGTATCGTTGTGTGGAACAGGAGGAGCAGGATGTGCTGCTCTCTGCCCTGTCGGCCCTGCAGGACAAGGCTCAGCACCTGGAGTACAACCTGAGCGCCGAGACGCGTATCAAACTGGACCTGTTCTCAGCCCTGGGAGACACCCGCAGGCAGCTGGAGATAACACAAGGTCCCCCTCCCCATTTATGTTAAAGAGCTATATAATCATTTTATAGCTTTATATAATTATGTTATAGCTCTATAATTATGTTATAGCTTTATAGAAATATTTTATAGCTCTATAGAATTACAGTACCAGTCAAAAGTTTGGACATACCTACTCATTCCAGGTTTTGTCTTTATTTTTACTATTTTCTACATTGTAGAATAATAGTGAAGACATCAAAATGATGAAATAACACATATGGAATCATGTAGTAACCAAAAAAGTGTTAAACAAATCAAAATATATTTTATGTTTGAGATTCTTCAAAGTAGCCACCCTTTGCCTTGATGACAGCTTTGCACACTCTTGGCATCCTCTCAACCAGCTTCATGAATGCATTTAAATTAACAGGTGTGCCTTGTTAAAAATGTATTTGTGGAATTTCATTCCTTCTTAATGCGTTTGAGACAATCAGTTGTGTTGTGACAAGTTAGGGGTGGTATACAGAAGATAGACCTATTTGGTAACAGACAAAGTCCATATTATGGCAAGAACAGCTCAAAGAAAAAGAAAGAGAAAAGACAGTCCATCATTACTTTAAGACATGAAGGTCAGTCAATACACAACATTTCAAGAACTTTAAACGTTTCTTCAAGTGCTGTCGGCAAAAACCGTCAAGTTTTATGATGAAACAGGCTCTCATGAGGACAGCCACAGGAAAGGAATACCCATAGTTACCTCTGCTGCAGAGGATAAGTTCATTAGAGTTACCAGCCTCAGAAATTGCAGCCCAAATAAATGCAATATAGAGTTCAAGTAACAGACACATCTCAACATCAACTGTTCAGAGGAGACTGTGTGAATCAGGCCTTCATGATCAAATTGCTGCAAAGAAACCACTATTAAAGAACACCAATAAGAAGAAGAGACTTGCTTGGGCCAAGAAACAGGAGCAATGGACATTAGACCAGTGGAAATCTGACACATAGTAGGTGAACGGATGATCTCCGCATGTGTGGTTCTCAGCGTGAAGCATGGAGGAGGAGGTGTGATGGTGCTTTGCTGGTGACACTGTCAGTGATTTATAATTCAAGGCACACTTAACCAGCATGGCTACCACAGCATTCTGCAGCGATACACCATTCCAACTGGTTTGCGCTTAGTGGGACTAGAATTTGTTTTTCAACAGGACAATGACCCAACACACCTCCAGGCTGTGCAAGGGCTATTTGAGGGCCTCCTCAAATAGGCTGTGTAAGGGCCTCCACAATCACACGACCTCAACCCAATTGAGATGGTTTGGGATGAGTTGGACCGCAGAGTGAAGGAAAAGCAGCCACCAAGTGCTCAGTATATGTGGGAACTCCTTCAAGACTGTTGGAAAATAATTCCAGGTGAAGCTGGTAGAGAGAATGCCAAGAGTGTGCAAAGCTGTCATCAAGGCAAAGGATGGCTACTTTGAAGAATCTCAAATATTAAATATATTTTGATTTGTTTAACACTTTTTTGCTTACTCCATGATTCCATATGTGTTATTTCATAGTTTCGATGTCTTCACTATTATACTACAATGTAGAAAATATGAGAAATAAAGAAAAACCCTTGAATGAGTTGGTGGGTCCAAACTTTTGACTGGTACTGTGTCAAAGCTTTATAGAATTATGTCATAGGTCTATATAATTATGTTATAGGTCTATAGAAGTATGTCATAGCTTTATATAATTATGTTATAGGTCTATAGAAGTATGTCATAGGTCTATATAATTATGTTATAGCTTTATAGAATTATGTTATAGCTTTATAGAATTATGTTATAGTTCTATATAATTATGTTATTGGTCTATATAATTATGTTATAGGTCTATATAATGATGTTATAGCTTAATAGAATTATGTTATAGCTTTATATAATTATGTTATAGTTCTATATAATTATGTTATAAGTCTATATAATTATGTTATAGCTTAATAGAATTATGTTATAGCTCTGTAGAATTATGCTATAGGTCTATATAATTATGTTATAGCTTAATAGAATTGTCTTATAGCTTTATATAATTATTTTATAGGTCTATATAATTATGTTATAGCTCTGTAGAATTATGTTATAGCTCTGTAGAATTGTGTTATAGCTTTATAGAATTATGTTATAGCTTTATAGAATTATGTTATAGCTTTATAGAATTATGTTATAAGTCTATAGAATTGTGTTATAGCTTTATAGAATTATGTTATAGCTTTATAGAATTATGTTATAGCTTTATAGAATTATGTTATAGCTTTATAGAATTATGTTATAAGTCTATAGAATTATGTTATAGCTTTATAGAATTATGTTATAGCTTTATAGAATTATGTTATAAGTCTATAGAATTATGTTATAGCTTTATAGAATTATGTTATAGCTTTATAGAATTATGTTATAGCTTTATAGAATTATGTTATAAGTCTATAGAATTATGTTATAGCTTTATAGAATTATGTTATAGCTTTATAGAATTATGTTATAGCTTTATAGAATTATGTTATAGCTTTATAGAATTGTGTTATAGCTTTATAGAATTGTTTTATAGCTCTGTAGAATTATGTTATAGCTTTATAGAATTGTGTTATAGCTTTATATAATTATGTTATAGCTCTGTAGAATTGTGTTATAGCTCTGTAGAATTATGTAATAGTTCTATATAGCATTGATTTAGCCGATTGCCAACTTGAGATATGCACGTGTAGCTTGAACTTTCGCTTAAATCTTGCATTGATATCAATGGAAGATTTGCTTGAATATTCCATTTATACTGTATGCCCGATTATTATGTGAGGATTTCACACTGTAAGGAGAGATTAGCTACAGTAATTCAGTGACTTAATACATCTTTTTTTTTAAATCTGTAACTCCTCCGTCGCTTATCATGACTCTACTGTACCTCTGTCCCACAGGAAAAGTACTCAAGCAGGATAAGGAGATTGGCGAGATGAAACGGAAGATCGCCGAGGTCATGGCCGTCAGTCCTGGCATGTCCTTCATGACGCCGCGGCCCGCCGTACCGCAGTACCTCACCAAGTTCCTCAACTCAGAGCGCTATGTGCTCAACCCACGGGCGCTGATGTACCAGTGTCTTAAGAAATAAGAATCCATCACGACCTGTTGAAAACATGCGGTAGACCATCTTAAGCCTTCTCTTGAGCAGGGCTCCGTCTGTGCAGTCACTTGTAACACGTCTATCTCCTAGAGACGGAGAGCACCCAAGAGACTTCCTGGATGTGGCGACGATGTCACAGTGCTCAACAACATTCTCAGTCTCAAGGATTTGTATACGGTAGTTCTCACAAAACATAAACTGTCTGAGATGATTACCTTCTCAGTAACCCTCCATAAATCATTGGCGAGGTGGGAAACAAAAAGCCTTTGGCTGCTTCACAGGTGCTTCATTCACAAAGCAAATATTCCTCAGTCTTTCCTCTGAAGAAGTATTTGAGTTCAGAGGACTTGTGAGATTACTGATGCCTAAGGTGATGTGTTAATGTAACATTGAGCTCCCTTGGCTACAGTAAATATGACATTTCATAGATGCTCGTCCGTTAGGACACTATTGGCTTTTTAATTCAGAATCCTGGCACAATGTACCGTGTAATGTGATTTGGGTTGAGCAAGATTAGGTTGGAAGAGATTGGGCTGTCTGAGCTCACTCTTAGCAACTCTGTCCTTATGTCGTTGTTTTCGGTTTCTCTCTCCTATTCATTTGCCTTATATTGATGGGCAACATTTATTCAATGCATGTATTGCCAGTGGACAAACCCCTGGCCTTGATTATCAACCTTTTGGGTCCTTTGGACAGTGTCACTTCAAGTTAAAGATGATCAGGTCGTACCAGACCTGGGTTCAAATACTATTTGAAATCAATACTTCCTTGAGCTTGTCTGGAACAATGGAACCAATAGCTTAGTTGCAAGAGTCCAGACCCAAACCATCTGGGTTTGAACTCTTCGAGACAGACTAAAGCAAACGCTAAAGTATTTCAAAGATTTCAAATAGTATTTGAACCCAGATGTGGTTGACGCCACTGTACCATTTACCAGTCATGTTAAGTCATCTGAAAATTGATATTGTCTATAAAAGTTGGGCAGCATTGTGAATAACATGGATATAACATGGAATTTTGTGGACCAAAAATTGTGTAGCGATGTGCAAAATTACCCGTAAATTGAATGTGCCTATAAACATTACTTTCAAAATAGGAGGTAAAACACTATTTAATGTGAGACAGTAATGTGTTTGAATTGAAGTGATATGTAATGTTTTTGTAGTCTTTTTTTTACACACACACACACACACACACACACACACACACACACACACACACACACACACACACACACACACACACACACACACACACACAATGTAAAGAATTTGAAAACACACCCCGAATTGTTTTTCAAATTGATGAATACTAATGAAGTTGATCTTACCATTTTTTGGTCTCTTTTTGTTAGATTTAATGTTTACAGTTTTCTATCAAAACAATACTTTTTAGGCTTGATGTACTTTTCACATGGAAGTTTACTGCTTTAATTGAGTAAATCAATGTTTTTGTCAGCATGACACTGGTGTGTGTAATACAGTACAAGTTCTTTGGGCACAACGTCATTGGTGACTAAAGATTGTGCAGTACATACATATTATAGTTCAAGGGCTCAAGGTATTCTTACAATTCTGATGAAACAGTTGATAATAAAAAAAAAATGTACAAATTAACCAGTTACCACAGAACTTGCTTTTTCTTAAGTTTGAAATTCACTGCTTGACTGAGGGACCTTACAGATAATTGTATGTGTGGGGTACAGAGATGAGGTAGTCATTCAAAAATCATGTTCAACACTATTATTGCACATAGAGTGAGTTCCATGCAACTTATTAATGAAGCCCATTTTTACTCCTGAAATGATTTAGGCTTGACATAACAAAAGGGTTGAATACTTATTTATTTTACCGTTATTTTACCAGGTAAGTTGTCTGAGAACATATTCTCATTTGCAGCAACGACCTGGGGAATAGTTACAGGGGAGAGGAGGGGGATGAATGAGCCAATTGGAAACTGGGGATTATTAGGTGGCCATGATTGTATGAGGGCCAGATTGGGAATTTAGCCAGGACACCGGGGTTAACACCCCTACTCTTACGATAAGTGCAATGGGATCTTTAATGACCTCAGAGAGTCAGGACACCCGTTTAACGTCCCATCCAAAAAACAGCACCCTACACAGGGTCCCCAATCACTGCCCTGGGGAACTGGGATATTTTTTAGACCAGAGAAAAGAGTGCCTCCTACTTGCCCTCCAACACCATCTGGTCTCCCATCCATGGATTGACTAGGACCAACCCTGCTTAGCTTCAGAAGCAAGCCAGCAGTGGGATGCAGGGTGGTATGCTGCTGGCTTAGCAAGTCACATAATAAGTTGCATGGACTCACTCTCAATTATTGAGTCAAAACATTTCAGCTTTTCATTTTGTATTAATTTGTAAAAAATTAATCTCAACTTAATCCATTTTAAATTCAGGCTGTAACACAACAAATTTTGGAAAAAGCGTGAATACTCTGAAGGCAGTGTTTGAGTCAATGTTCCAGATCAGTGGTTCTCAAACTTCTCAAAATGTATGGGGTCGGAGAAAATTCATCAGGGACCCTCATAATCAAAACACAAAAAATAGCATACAAAGACTTTTACTATGACAACGGAACGATTTGATTAGTGTATTGTTAGCTAGCTACATAGTTGTCTTTGTATCAAAGATAAAGGTAAACGCAGCCACTGCTAGCTAGCCAACTCTACCAGCTAGCAGTACTGTATCATTTTTAGTCAATTAGATTTTTGCAACATAATCTTAACTTTCTGAACTTTCGAGTTGTGTAGTCCACTTGTGTAGCTAGCAGGACTGACATTGTGTTAGCTAGCCAACGTTTAATTACTTATGCGTTATGAAAGGAATTAGACACGGACACGAATGATCCATTGGTAGTTTGTTGTAACCAAGTATTGGTGCTAACCGTGTGTTATTGGATGCTAGCATGCTAGTTAGCTACGGCGTCATAGGATACGGTGCACTGGGTGGGTTTCACGGAAGAATACTGTATCAAGTTATCTAGCTGAATAAACTAAGTTTGAGCCTATTCCTGGAAACATTGAACCACTGTAGTTTACATCAATTATCATTTCTAAAGTGGAAGTTGGAAGAGTTATATTTGAGTGTTTCAGTGAATGGTTAGTGAGGGAGGCCCTGCTCTCTCGCTTCCCCAGTTGTTTAGTTAATTTTCATTCCAATCTCCTTTGCATTAGCGTAGCCTCTCCTGTAGCCTGTCAACTATGTGTCTGTCTATCCCTGTTCTCTCCTCTCTGCACAGGCCACACAAACGCTTCACACCGCGTGGCCGCTGCCACTCTAACTTGGTGGTCCCAGCGCGCACGACCCACGTGGAGTTCCAGGTCTCCGGCAGCCTCTGGAACTGCCGGTCTGCGGCCAACAAGGCTGAGTTCATCTCAGCCTATGCTACCCTCCAGTCCCTTGACTTCTTGGCGCTGACAGAAACATGGATTACCACAGAAAACACTGCTACTCCTACTGCTCTCTCCTCGTCTGACCACGTGTTCTCGCATACCCCGAGAGCATCTGGTCAGCGGGGTGGTGGCACTGGAATCCTCATCTCTCCCAAGTGGACATTCTCTCTTTCTCCCCTGACCCATCTGTCTATCTCTTCCTTTGAATTCCATGCTGTCACAGTCACTAGCCCATTCAAGCTTAACATCCTTATCATTTATCGCCCTCCAGGTTCCCTTGGAGAGTTCATCAATGAGCTTGACGCCTTGATAAGTTCCTTTCCTGAGGATGGCTCACCCCTCACAATTCTGGGTGACTTTAACCTCCCTACGTCTACCTTTGACTCATTTCTCTCTGCCTCCTTCTTTCCACTCCTCTCTTCTTTTGACCTCACCCTCTCACCTTCCCCCGCTACTCACAAGGCAGGCAATACGCTTGACCTCATCTTTACTAGATGCTGTTCTTCTACTAATCTCACTGCAACTCCCCTGCAAGTCTCCGACCACTACCTTGTATCCTTTACCCTCTCGCTCTCCTCCAACACTACTCACTCTGCCCCTACTCAGATGGTATTGCGCCGTCGCAACCTTCACTCTCTCTCTCCTGCTACTCTCTCCTCTTCCATCCAATCATCTCTTCCCTCTGCTCTAGCCTTCTCCAACCAATCTCCTGATTCTGCCTCCTCAACCCTCCTCTCCTCCCTTTCTGCATCCTTTGACTCTCTATGTCCCCTATCCTCCCGGCCGGCTCGGTCCTCCCCTCCTGCTCCGTGGCTTGACGACTCATTGCGAGCTCACAGAACAGAGCTCCGGGCAGCCGAGCGGAAATGGAGGAAAACTAGCCTCCCTGCGGACCTGGCATCTTTTCACTCCCTCCTCTCCACATTTTCTTCCTCTGTTTCTGCTGCTAAAGCCACTTTCTACCACTCTAAATTCCAAGCATCTGCCTCTAACCCTAGGAAGCTCTTTGCCACCTTCTCCTCCCTCCTGAATCCTCCTCCCCCTCCCCCCCCCCTCCTCCCTCTCTGCGGATGACTTTGTCAACCATTTTGAAAAGAAGGTCGACGACATCCGATCCTCTATTGTTAAGTCAAACGACACCGCTGGTCCTGCTCACATTGCCCTACCCTATGCTTTGACCTCTTTCTCCCCTCTCTCTCCAGATGAAATCTTGCGACTTGTGACGTCCGGCCGCACAACAACCTGCCCGCTTGACCTTATCCCCTCCTCTCTTCTCCAGACCATTTCCGGAGACCTTCTCCCTTACCTCACCTCGCTCATCAACTCATCCTTGACCGCTGGCTACGTCCCTTCCGTCTTCAAGAGAGCGAGAGTTGCACCCCTTCTCAAAAAACCTACACTCGATCCCTCCGATGTCAACAACTACAGACCAGTATCCCTTCTTTCTTTTCTCTCCAAAACTCTTGAGCGTGCTGTCGTTGGCCAGCTCTCTTGCTATCTCTCTCAGAATGACCTTCTTGATCCAAATCAGTCAGGTTTCAAGACTGGTCATTCAACTGAGACTGCTCTTCTCTGTGTCACGGAGGCTCTCCGCACTGCTAAAGCTAACTCTCTCTCCTCTGCTCTCATCCTTCTAGACCTATCTGCTGCCTTTGATACTGTGAACCATCAGATCCTCCTCTCCACCCTCTCCGAGTTGGGCATCTCCGGCGCGGCTCACTCTTGGATTGCATCCTACCTGACAGGTCGCTCCTACCAGGTGGCATGGCGAGAATCCATCTCCGCACCACGTGCTCTCACCACTGGTGTCCCCCAGGGCTCAGTTCTAGGCCCTCTCCTATTCTCGCTATACACCAAGTCACTTGGCTCTATCATATCCTCACATGGTCTCTCCTATCATTGCTACGCAGACGACACACAATTAATCTTCTCCTTTCCCCTTTCTGATAACCAGGTGGCGAATCGCATCTCTGCATGTCTGGCAGACATATCAGTGTGGATGACGGATCACCACCTCAAGCTGAACCTCGGCTCTTCCTCCCGGGGAAGGACTGCCCGTTTCATGATCTCGCCATCACGGTTGACAACTCCATTGTGTCCTTCTCCCAGAGTGCTAAGAGCCTTGGCGTGACCCTGGACAACACCCTGTCGTTCTCCGCTAACATCAAGGCGGTGACCCGATCCTGTAGGTTCATGCTCTACAACATTCGCAGAGTACGACCCCGCCTTACACAGGAAGCGGCGCAGGTCCTAATCCAGGCACTTGCCATCTCCCGTCTGGATTACTGCAACTCGCTGTTGGCGGGGCTCCCTGCCTGTGCCATTAAACCCCTACAACTCATCCAGAACGCCGCAGCCCATCTGGTGTTCAACCTTCCCAAGTTCTCTCACGTTACCCCGCTCCTCCGCACACTCCACTGGCTTCCAGTTGAAGCTCGCATCTGCTACAAGACCGTGGCGCTTGCCTACGGAGCTGTGAGGGGAACGGCACCTCCGTACCTTCAGGCTCTGATCAGTCCCACTGGATATCATAAGGTGAATGCACCAATTTGTAAGTCGCTCTGGATAAGAGCGTCTGCTAAATGGCGTAAATGTAAATGTAAATGTAGTGCATGGCCGGACTAACCAAGTTTCAGGCCCTAGGAAGGAACATTTTAAAGGGCTGCCTCTTGGCATCAGAGCGAAAATGTTGCAGTTTTCTAGTTGAAATTACAGTACATTCATGTATTGAGAAGTATTCAATACAAGACCTATTGAGTTGAAAAAATATAATTGGTGGAGTACTGTGGATACCAATAACCCTGTGACCCTCCCAGGCCCATGTTGCCCAGGGTTAAAAACATACATTGTAGATTAATAATATTGTATTGTATAGCACCCTCTAAAGTTAATCGGATCGCTTGGCCAAAATTAATTTAATCTGTTGTTGTTAGTAATATTCATAAAAAAAGATATATATTTTGAGATCTGACAGCGGTCCCCCTGCAGTACCTCCATGGATCCCTGAGAACCCCTGCTCCAGATCATTCCTATTTTCACCAACACTTGCTTTCTTTCTTTTATTTGCTGTACTATTAACTTTCTTTTCATTGCAGACGGTAACAACAATCATAGTTAAAAAGCATAATAATTAGTGAAGTATAATATTTGTTTTACGCAAACAAAAGTACAGATCGATTTCAAAATGCCCCCCTCCCAAAATCCCAAGATCGCTTGCTGTTGATGATGTCATGTTTCTTTGTGTTTGGACTACCCCACCTCCCCAATCCCACAAATAAGCAGCACCTCTCTGACCGCCTGAAACAAAGCATGTACTATTCTCTCTATCTTCCACCACACTAGGCAGGAACACTCTGTGACCCTAATGTTAAGGAAAAAAGAAAAAGATCTAGAGACAGAGTACAAACAACTACAGCTGGAGAGTCAAGGGAAAGAGGGCCGTCTAATAGCTCTAGTGAATGAAGTGGAGGTAAAAAAATAAATACTACTCTTTCACATGAGTGGGTTCCGTACGAATGTACGTGTCGAGTTTGTGAGTTTTCACGTCTTGCTCGTTGTTGAAGTGATACTCCGTTGTCTTGTGTTTTTGGATATGCCGTTTTGTAGACTTGTGGCTTTCCTGTGACTATCTGTGTCATTATTTGTGTTTGTGGATTTGAGTAGCAGGAAATGGTGTTTGGGCCAGTGCTTTGAGGACTTTCAGATCATCATTTTTTTTTGTGTTGGCCTGAACTCAAGTACTGTAATGTGGGCACATTGTATTTGCATTCATCGATACTGTATGCTAACTGTATTCGTTTCACATATATTTAATATCTTGTCGTTTGTGATTATTGTTTTCTTGTGGTGACATATACTCCATGAAGCATGCAGACATTGCAGAGGAAGAAGCCAAGTCTTTCATAAAACATTGTACATCTTAAAGTGAATTCATCATAGGTTACTAGTTAGTTATTTAGTAATTCAACCCAATACAACTGTTTTACCTCCACTTAACTTGTGAATATTTAAAAACCTCTTTTACAAAAAACAAAGAAGGAATCATGTCCTTAGAGCGTTTGAAAAAATATTCAGCTCACATTGTTTTTTGAATGGCTGGCCATCCACCAATCCACCATCACTGTTGGAAATAGATATTGTGGTCATGTGGTGCATTGGTTCCCGAACTGGGGAAAATGGCTTTAATGAGGGTGTTGCAATTCTTCAGCACACAAAAACGAGTATAAAAAAAAAATGCATTCTACAAGTTTGGGGAACCAAAGCACATCCTGTTAAAAGCACCTCAGAATGACTGCTAAACCACCAGGGTCATGTTCAGTAGGACACACGGTTTACAAAGTTTTGAAACGGAAAACGAAACCAATCGTTTCTTATTGGACAACTCCAGGCAGAACCACCACGTTACACTCAATTCCAAACCGTGTTCTCCTGTATCGTACCTACTGAACACTGCCCTGTTGGTCCACGCTCCTGTGTTAGCCTGGCATCCAAACTGAATTCGCTACATTTCACCATCGCTTTGCTTTACAACAACAGTGAAACATAGCTTAATCCATTTGGGTGCCAACCAGTCTGCTTCTATGTAGCCCTGGGGCTATTGCGAGTGTCTCTCTCCCTGATCCCATCCCAGGCCCTGGGGAAGTATCGTTGTGTGGAACAGGAGGAGCAGGATGTGCTGCTCTCTGCCCTGTCGGCCCTGCAGGACAAGGCTCAGCACCTGGAGTACAACCTGAGCGCCGAGACGCGTATCAAACTGGACCTGTTCTCAGCCCTGGGAGACACCCGCAGGCAGCTGGAGATAACACAAGGTCCCCCTCCCCATTTATGTTAAAGCGCTATATAATCATTTTATAGCTTTATATAATTATGTTATAGCTCTATAATTATGTTATAGCTTTATAGAAATATTTTATAGCTCTATAGAATTACAGTACCAGTCAAAAGTTTGGACATACCTACTCATTCCAGGTTTTGTCTTTATTTTTACTATTTTCTACATTGTAGAATAATAGTGAAGACATCAAAATGATGAAATAACACATATGGAATCATGTAGTAACCAAAAAAGTGTTAAACAAATCAAAATATATTTTATGTTTGAGATTCTTCAAAGTAGCCACCCTTTGCCTTGATGACAGCTTTGCACACTCTTGGCATCCTCTCAACCAGCTTCATGAATGCATTTAAATTAACAGGTGTGCCTTGTTAAAAATGTATTTGTGGAATTTCATTCCTTCTTAATGCGTTTGAGACAATCAGTTGTGTTGTGACAAGTTAGGGGTGGTATACAGAAGATAGACCTATTTGGTAACAGACAAAGTCCATATTATGGCAAGAACAGCTCAAAGAAAAAGAAAGAGAAAAGACAGTCCATCATTACTTTAAGACATGAAGGTCAGTCAATACACAACATTTCAAGAACTTTAAACGTTTCTTCAAGTGCTGTCGGCAAAAACCGTCAAGTTTTATGATGAAACAGGCTCTCATGAGGACAGCCACAGGAAAGGAATACCCATAGTTACCTCTGCTGCAGAGGATAAGTTCATTAGAGTTACCAGCCTCAGAAATTGCAGCCCAAATAAATGCAATATAGAGTTCAAGTAACAGACACATCTCAACATCAACTGTTCAGAGGAGACTGTGTGAATCAGGCCTTCATGATCAAATTGCTGCAAAGAAACCACTATTAAAGAACACCAATAAGAAGAAGAGACTTGCTTGGGCCAAGAAACAGGAGCAATGGACATTAGACCAGTGGAAATCTGACACATAGTAGGTGAACGGATGATCTCCGCATGTGTGGTTCTCAGCGTGAAGCATGGAGGAGGAGGTGTGATGGTGCTTTGCTGGTGACACTGTCAGTGATTTATAATTCAAGGCACACTTAACCAGCATGGCTACCACAGCATTCTGCAGCGATACACCATTCCAACTGGTTTGCGCTTAGTGGGACTAGAATTTGTTTTTCAACAGGACAATGACCCAACACACCTCCAGGCTGTGCAAGGGCTATTTGAGGGCCTCCTCAAATAGGCTGTGTAAGGGCCTCCACAATCACACGACCTCAACCCAATTGAGATGGTTTGGGATGAGTTGGACCGCAGAGTGAAGGAAAAGCAGCCACCAAGTGCTCAGTATATGTGGGAACTCCTTCAAGACTGTTGGAAAATAATTCCAGGTGAAGCTGGTAGAGAGAATGCCAAGAGTGTGCAAAGCTGTCATCAAGGCAAAGGATGGCTACTTTGAAGAATCTCAAATATTAAATATATTTTGATTTGTTTAACACTTTTTTGCTTACTCCATGATTCCATATGTGTTATTTCATAGTTTCGATGTCTTCACTATTATACTACAATGTAGAAAATATGAGAAATAAAGAAAAACCCTTGAATGAGTTGGTGGGTCCAAACTTTTGACTGGTACTGTGTCAAAGCTTTATAGAATTATGTCATAGGTCTATATAATTATGTTATAGGTCTATAGAAGTATGTCATAGCTTTATATAATTATGTTATAGGTCTATAGAAGTATGTCATAGGTCTATATAATTATGTTATAGCTTTATAGAATTATGTTATAGCTTTATAGAATTATGTTATAGTTCTATATAATTATGTTATTGGTCTATATAATTATGTTATAGGTCTATATAATGATGTTATAGCTTAATAGAATTATGTTATAGCTTTATATAATTATGTTATAGTTCTATATAATTATGTTATAAGTCTATATAATTATGTTATAGCTTAATAGAATTATGTTATAGCTCTGTAGAATTATGCTATAGGTCTATATAATTATGTTATAGCTTAATAGAATTGTCTTATAGCTTTATATAATTATTTTATAGGTCTATATAATTATGTTATAGCTCTGTAGAATTATGTTATAGCTCTGTAGAATTGTGTTATAGCTTTATAGAATTATGTTATAGCTTTATAGAATTATGTTATAGCTTTATAGAATTATGTTATAAGTCTATAGAATTGTGTTATAGCTTTATAGAATTATGTTATAGCTTTATAGAATTATGTTATAGCTTTATAGAATTATGTTATAGCTTTATAGAATTATGTTATAAGTCTATAGAATTATGTTATAGCTTTATAGAATTATGTTATAGCTTTATAGAATTATGTTATAAGTCTATAGAATTATGTTATAGCTTTATAGAATTATGTTATAGCTTTATAGAATTATGTTATAGCTTTATAGAATTATGTTATAAGTCTATAGAATTATGTTATAGCTTTATAGAATTATGTTATAGCTTTATAGAATTATGTTATAGCTTTATAAAATTATGTTATAGCTTTATAGAATTGTGTTATAGCTTTATAGAATTGTTTTATAGCTCTGTAGAATTATGTTATAGCTTTATAGAATTGTGTTATAGCTTTATATAATTATGTTATAGCTCTGTAGAATTGTGTTATAGCTCTGTAGAATTATGTAATAGTTCTATATAGCATTGATTTAGCCGATTGCCAACTTGAGATATGCACGTGTAGCTTGAACTTTCGCTTAAATCTTGCATTGATATCAATGGAAGATTTGCTTGAATATTCCATTTATACTGTATGCCCGATTATTATGTGAGGATTTCACACTGTAAGGAGAGATTAGCTACAGTAATTCAGTGACTTAATACATCTTTTTTTTTAAATCTGTAACTCCTCCGTCGCTTATCATGACTCTACTGTACCTCTGTCCCACAGGAAAAGTACTCAAGCAGGATAAGGAGATTGGCGAGATGAAACGGAAGATCGCCGAGGTCATGGCCGTCAGTCCTGGCATGTCCTTCATGACGCCGCGGCCCGCCGTACCGCAGTACCTCACCAAGTTCCTCAACTCAGAGCGCTATGTGCTCAACCCACGGGCGCTGATGTACCAGTGTCTTAAGAAATAAGAATCCATCACGACCTGTTGAAAACATGCGGTAGACCATCTTAAGCCTTCTCTTGAGCAGGGCTCCGTCTGTGCAGTCACTTGTAACACGTCTATCTCCTAGAGACGGAGAGCACCCAAGAGACTTCCTGGATGTGGCGACGATGTCACAGTGCTCAACAACATTCTCAGTCTCAAGGATTTGTATACGGTAGTTCTCACAAAACATAAACTGTCTGAGATGATTACCTTCTCAGTAACCCTCCATAAATCATTGGCGAGGTGGGAAACAAAAAGCCTTTGGCTGCTTCACAGGTGCTTCATTCACAAAGCAAATATTCCTCAGTCTTTCCTCTGAAGAAGTATTTGAGTTCAGAGGACTTGTGAGATTACTGATGCCTAAGGTGATGTGTTAATGTAACATTGAGCTCCCTTGGCTACAGTAAATATGACATTTCATAGATGCTCGTCCGTTAGGACACTATTGGCTTTTTAATTCAGAATCCTGGCACAATGTACCGTGTAATGTGATTTGGGTTGAGCAAGATTAGGTTGGAAGAGATTGGGCTGTCTGAGCTCACTCTTAGCAACTCTGTCCTTATGTCGTTGTTTTCGGTTTCTCTCGCCTATTCATTTGCCTTATATTGATGGGCAACATTTATTCAATGCATGTATTGCCAGTGGACAAACCCCTGGCCTTGATTATCAACCTTTTGGGTCCTTTGGACAGTGTCACTTCAAGTTAAAGATGATCAGGTCGTACCAGACCTGGGTTCAAATACTATTTGAAATCAATACTTCCTTGAGCTTGTCTGGAACAATGGAACCAATAGCTTAGTTGCAAGAGTCCAGACCCAAACCATCTGGGTTTGAACTCTTCGAGACAGACTAAAGCAAACGCTAAAGTATTTCAAAGATTTCAAATAGTATTTGAACCCAGATGTGGTTGACGCCACTGTACCATTTACCAGTCATGTTAAGTCATCTGAAAATTGATATTGTCTATAAAAGTTGGGCAGCATTGTGAATAACATGGATATAACATGGAATTTTGTGGACCAAAAATTGTGTAGCGATGTGCAAAATTACCCGTAAATTGAATGTGCCTATAAACATTACTTTCAAAATAGGAGGTAAAACACTATTTAATGTGAGACAGTAATGTGTTTGAATTGAAGTGATATGTAATGTTTTTGTAGTCTTTTTTTTACACACACACACACACACACACACACACACACACACACACACACACACACACACACACACACACACACACACACACACACACACACACACACACACACACACACACACACACACACACACACAATGTAAAGAATTTGAAAACACACCCCGAATTGTTTTTCAAATTGATGAATACTAATGAAGTTGATCTTACCATTTTTTGGTCTCTTTTTGTTAGATTTAATGTTTACAGTTTTCTATCAAAACAATACTTTTTAGGCTTGATGTACTTTTCACATGGAAGTTTACTGCTTTAATTGAGTAAATCAATGTTTTTGTCAGCATGACACTGGTGTGTGTAATACAGTACAAGTTCTTTGGGCACAACGTCATTGGTGACTAAAGATTGTGCAGTACATACATATTATAGTTCAAGGGCTCAAGGTATTCTTACAATTCTGATGAAACAGTTGATAATAAAAAAAAAATGTACAAATTAACCAGTTACCACAGAACTTGCTTTTTCTTAAGTTTGAAATTCACTGCTTGACTGAGGGACCTTACAGATAATTGTATGTGTGGGGTACAGAGATGAGGTAGTCATTCAAAAATCATGTTCAACACTATTATTGCACATAGAGTGAGTTCCATGCAACTTATTAATGAAGCCCATTTTTACTCCTGAAATGATTTAGGCTTGACATAACAAAAGGGTTGAATACTTATTTATTTTACCGTTATTTTACCAGGTAAGTTGTCTGAGAACATATTCTCATTTGCAGCAACGACCTGGTGAATAGTTACAGGGGAGAGGAGGGGGATGAATGAGCCAATTGGAAACTGGGGATTATTAGGTGGCCATGATTGTATGAGGGCCAGATTGGGAATTTAGCCAGGACACCGGGGTTAACACCCCTACTCTTACGATAAGTGCAATGGGATCTTTAATGACCTCAGAGAGTCAGGACACCCGTTTAACGTCCCATCCAAAAAACAGCACCCTACACAGGGTCCCCAATCACTGCCCTGGGGAACTGGGATATTTTTTAGACCAGAGAAAAGAGTGCCTCCTACTTGCCCTCCAACACCATCTGGTCTCCCATCCATGGATTGACTAGGACCAACCCTGCTTAGCTTCAGAAGCAAGCCAGCAGTGGGATGCAGGGTGGTATGCTGCTGGCTTAGCAAGTCACATAATAAGTTGCATGGACTCACTCTCAATTATTGAGTCAAAACATTTCAGCTTTTCATTTTGTATTAATTTGTAAAAAATTAATCTCAACTTAATCCATTTTAAATTCAGGCTGTAACACAACAAATTTTGGAAAAAGCGTGAATACTCTGAAGGCAGTGTTTGAGTCAATGTTCCAGATCAGTGGTTCTCAAACTTCTCAAAATGTATGGGGTCGGAGAAAATTCATCAGGGACCCTCATAATCAAAACACAAAAAATAGCATACAAAGACTTTTACTATGACAACGGAACGATTTGATTAGTGTATTGTTAGCTAGCTACATAGTTGTCTTTGTATCAAAGATAAAGGTAAACGCAGCCACTGCTAGCTAGCCAACTCTACCAGCTAGCAGTACTGTATCATTTTTAGTCAATTAGATTTTTGCAACATAATCTTAACTTTCTGAACTTTCGAGTTGTGTAGTCCACTTGTGTAGCTAGCAGGACTGACATTGTGTTAGCTAGCCAACGTTTAATTACTTATGCGTTATGAAAGGAATTAGACACGGACACGAATGATCCATTGGTAGTTTGTTGTAACCAAGTATTGGTGCTAACCGTGTGTTATTGGATGCTAGCATGCTAGTTAGCTACGGCGTCATAGGATACGGTGCACTGGGTGGGTTTCACGGAAGAATACTGTATCAAGTTATCTAGCTGAATAAACTAAGTTTGAGCCTATTCCTGGAAACATTGAACCACTGTAGTTTACATCAATTATCATTTCTAAAGTGGAAGTTGGAAGAGTTATATTTGAGTGTTTCAGTGAATGGTTAGTGAGGGAGGCCCTGCTCTCTCGCTTCCCCAGTTGTTTAGTTAATTTTCATTCCAATCTCCTTTGCATTAGCGTAGCCTCTCCTGTAGCCTGTCAACTATGTGTCTGTCTATCCCTGTTCTCTCCTCTCTGCACAGGCCACACAAACGCTTCACACCGCGTGGCAGCTGCCACTCTAACCTGGTGGTCCCAGCGCGCACGACCCACGTGGAGTTCCAGGTCTCCGGCAGCCTCTGGAACTGCCGGTCTGCGGCCAACAAGGCTGAGTTCATCTCAGCCTATGCTACCCTCCAGTCCCTTGACTTCTTGGCGCTGACAGAAACATGGATTACCACAGAAAACACTGCTACTCCTACTGCTCTCTCCTCGTCTGACCACGTGTTCTCGCATACCCCGAGAGCATCTGGTCAGCGGGGTGGTGGCACTGGAATCCTCATCTCTCCCAAGTGGACATTCTCTCTTTCTCCCCTGACCCATCTGTCTATCCCTTCCTTTGAATTCCATGCTGTCACAGTCACTAGCCCATTCAAGCTTAACATCCTTATCATTTATCGCCCTCCAGGTTCCCTTGGAGAGTTCATCAATGAGCTTGACGCCTTGATAAGTTCCTTTCCTGAGGATGGCTCACCCCTCACAATTCTGGGTGACTTTAACCTCCCTACATCTACCTTTGACTCATTTCTCTCTGCCTCCTTCTTTCCACTCCTCTCTTCTTTTGACCTCACCCTCTCACCTTCCCCCGCTACTCACAAGGCAGGCAATACGCTTGACCTCATCTTTACTAGATGCTGTTCTTCTACTAATCTCACTGCAACTCCCCTGCAAGTCTCCGACCACTACCTTGTATCCTTTACCCTCTCGCTCTCCTCCAACACTACTCACTCTGCCCCTACTCAGATGGTATTGCGCCGTCGCAACCTTCACTCTCTCTCTCCTGCTACTCTCTCCTCTTCCATCCAATCATCTCTTCCCTCTGCTCTAGCCTTCTCCAACCAATCTCCTGATTCTGCCTCCTCAACCCTCCTCTCCTCCCTTTCTGCATCCTTTGACTCTCTATGTCCCCTATCCTCCCGGCCGGCTCGGTCCTCCCCTCCTGCTCCGTGGCTTGACGACTCATTGCGAGCTCACAGAACAGAGCTCCGGGCAGCCGAGCGGAAATGGAGGAAAACTAGCCTCCCTGCGGACCTGGCATCTTTTCACTCCCTCCTCTCCACATTTTCTTCCTCTGTTTCTGCTGCTAAAGCCACTTTCTACCACTCTAAATTCCAAGCATCTGCCTCTAACCCTAGGAAGCTCTTTGCCACCTTCTCCTCCCTCCTGAATCCTCCTCCCCCTCCCCCCCCTCCTCCCTCTCTGCGGATGACTTTGTCAACCATTTTGAAAAGAAGGTCGACGACATCCGATCCTCTATTGTTAAGTCAAACGACACCGCTGGTCCTGCTCACATTGCCCTACCCTATGCTTTGACCTCTTTCTCCCCTCTCTCTCCAGATGAAATCTTGCGACTTGTGACGTCCGGCCGCACAACAACCTGCCCGCTTGACCTTATCCCCTCCTCTCTTCTCCAGACCATTTCCGGAGACCTTCTCCCTTACCTCACCTCGCTCATCAACTCATCCTTGACCGCTGGCTACGTCCCTTCCGTCTTCAAGAGAGCGAGAGTTGCACCCCTTCTCAAAAAACCTACACTCGATCCCTCCGATGTCAACAACTACAGACCAGTATCCCTTCTTTCTTTTCTCTCCAAAACTCTTGAGCGTGCCGTCGTTGGCCAGCTCTCTTGCTATCTCTCTCAGAATGACCTTCTTGATCCAAATCAGTCAGGTTTCAAGACTGGTCATTCAACTGAGACTGCTCTTCTCTGTGTCACGGAGGCTCTCCGCACTGCTAAAGCTAACTCTCTCTCCTCTGCTCTCATCCTTCTAGACCTATCTGCTGCCTTTGATACTGTGAACCATCAGATCCTCCTCTCCACCCTCTCCGAGTTGGGCATCTCCGGCGCGGCTCACTCTTGGATTGCATCCTACCTGACAGGTCGCTCCTACCAGGTGGCATGGCGAGAATCCATCTCCGCACCACGTGCTCTCACCACTGGTGTCCCCCAGGGCTCAGTTCTAGGCCCTCTCCTATTCTCGCTATACACCAAGTCACTTGGCTCTATCATATCCTCACATGGTCTCTCCTATCATTGCTACGCAGACGACACACAATTAATCTTCTCCTTTCCCCTTTCTGATAACCAGGTGGCGAATCGCATCTCTGCATGTCTGGCAGACATATCAGTGTGGATGACGGATCACCACCTCAAGCTGAACCTCGGCTCTTCCTCCCGGGGAAGGACTGCCCGTTTCATGATCTCGCCATCACGGTTGACAACTCCATTGTGTCCTTCTCCCAGAGTGCTAAGAGCCTTGGCGTGACCCTGGACAACACCCTGTCGTTCTCCGCTAACATCAAGGCGGTGACCCGATCCTGTAGGTTCATGCTCTACAACATTCGCAGAGTACGACCCCGCCTTACACAGGAAGCGGCGCAGGTCCTAATCCAGGCACTTGCCATCTCCCGTCTGGATTACTGCAACTCGCTGTTGGCGGGGCTCCCTGCCTGTGCCATTAAACCCCTACAACTCATCCAGAACGCCGCAGCCCATCTGGTGTTCAACCTTCCCAAGTTCTCTCACGTTACCCCGCTCCTCCGCACACTCCACTGGCTTCCAGTTGAAGCTCGCATCTGCTACAAGACCGTGGCGCTTGCCTACGGAGCTGTGAGGGGAACGGCACCTCCGTACCTTCAGGCTCTGATCAGTCCCACTGGATATCATAAGGTGAATGCACCAATTTGTAAGTCGCTCTGGATAAGAGCGTCTGCTAAATGGCGTAAATGTAAATGTAAATGTAGTGCATGGCCGGACTAACCAAGTTTCAGGCCCTAGGAAGGAACATTTTAAAGGGCTGCCTCTTGGCATCAGAGCGAAAATGTTGCAGTTTTCTAGTTGAAATTACAGTACATTCATGTATTGAGAAGTATTCAATACAAGACCTATTGAGTTGAAAAAATATAATTGGTGGAGTACTGTGGATACCAATAACCCTGTGACCCTCCCAGGCCCATGTTGCCCAGGGTTAAAAACATACATTGTAGATTAATAATATTGTATTGTATAGCACCCTCTAAAGTTAATCGGATCGCTTGGCCAAAATTAATTTAATCTGTTGTTGTTAGTAATATTCATAAAAAAAGATATATATTTTGAGATCTGACAGCGGTCCCCCTGCAGTACCTCCATGGATCCCTGAGAACCCCTGCTCCAGATCATTCCTATTTTCACCAACACTTGCTTTCTTTCTTTTATTTGCTGTACTATTAACTTTCTTTTCATTGCAGACGGTAACAACAATCATAGTTAAAAAGCATAATAATTAGTGAAGTATAATATTTGTTTTACGCAAACAAAAGTACAGATGGATTTCAAAATGCCCCCCTCCCAAAATCCCAAGATCGCTTGCTGTTGATGATGTCATGTTTCTTTGTGTTTGGACTACCCCACCTCCCCAATCCCACAAATAAGCAGCACCTCTCTGACCGCCTGAAACAAAGCATGTACTATTCTCTCTATCTTCCACCACACTAGGCAGGAACACTCTGTGACCCTAATGTTAAGGAAAAAATAAAAAGATCTAGAGACAGAGTACAAACAACTACAGCTGGAGAGTCAAGGGAAAGAGGGCCGTCTAATAGCTCTAGTGAATGAAGTGGAGGTAAAAAAATAAATACTACTCTTTCACATGAGTGGGTTCCGTACGAATGTACGTGTCGAGTTTGTGAGTTTTCACGTCTTGCTCGTTGTTGAAGTGATACTCCGTTGTCTTGTGTTTTTGGATATGCCGTTTTGTAGACTTGTGGCTTTCCTGTGACTATCTGTGTCATTATTTGTGTTTGTGGATTTGAGTAGCAGGAAATGGTGTTTGGGCCAGTGCTTTGAGGACTTTCAGATCATCATTTTTTTTTGTGTTGGCCTGAACTCAAGTACTGTAATGTGGGCACATTGTATTTGCATTCATCGATACTGTATGCTAACTGTATTCGTTTCACATATATTTAATATCTTGTCGTTTGTGATTATTGTTTTCTTGTGGTGACATATACTCCATGAAGCATGCAGACATTGCAGAGGAAGAAGCCAAGTCTTTCATAAAACATTGTACATCTTAAAGTGAATTCATCATAGGTTACTAGTTAGTTATTTAGTAATTCAACCCAATACAACTGTTTTACCTCCACTTAACTTGTGAATATTTAAAAACCTCTTTTACAAAAAACAAAGAAGGAATCATGTCCTTAGAGCGTTTGAAAAAATATTCAGCTCACATTGTTTTTTGAATGGCTGGCCATCCACCAATCCACCATCACTGTTGGAAATAGATATTGTGGTCATGTGGTGCATTGGTTCCCGAACTGGGGAAAATGGCTTTAATGAGGGTGTTGCAATTCTTCAGCACACAAAAACGAGTATAAAAAAAAAATGCATTCTACAAGTTTGGGGAACCAAAGCACATCCTGTTAAAAGCACCTCAGAATGACTGCTAAACCACCAGGGTCATGTTCAGTAGGACACACGGTTTACAAAGTTTTGAAACGGAAAACGAAACCAATCGTTTCTTATTGGACAACTCCAGGCAGAACCACCACGTTACACTCAATTCCAAACCGTGTTCTCCTGTATCGTACCTACTGAACACTGCCCTGTTGGTCCACGCTCCTGTGTTAGCCTGGCATCCAAACTGAATTCGCTACATTTCACCATCGCTTTGCTTTACAACAACAGTGAAACATAGCTTAATCCATTTGGGTGCCAACCAGTCTGCTTCTATGTAGCCCTGGGGCTATTGCGAGTGTCTCTCTCCCTGATCCCATCCCAGGCCCTGGGGAAGTATCGTTGTGTGGAACAGGAGGAGCAGGATGTGCTGCTCTCTGCCCTGTCGGCCCTGCAGGACAAGGCTCAGCACCTGGAGTACAACCTGAGCGCCGAGACGCGTATCAAACTGGACCTGTTCTCAGCCCTGGGAGACACCCGCAGGCAGCTGGAGATAACACAAGGTCCCCCTCCCCATTTATGTTAAAGCGCTATATAATCATTTTATAGCTTTATATAATTATGTTATAGCTCTATAATTATGTTATAGCTTTATAGAAATATTTTATAGCTCTATAGAATTACAGTACCAGTCAGAAGTTTGGACATACCTACTCATTCCAGGTTTTGTCTTTATTTTTACTATTTTCTACATTGTAGAATAATAGTGAAGACATCAAAATGATGAAATAACACATATGGAATCATGTAGTAACCAAAAAAGTGTTAAACAAATCAAAATATATTTTATGTTTGAGATTCTTCAAAGTAGCCACCCTTTGCCTTGATGACAGCTTTGCACACTCTTGGCATCCTCTCAACCAGCTTCATGAATGCATTTAAATTAACAGGTGTGCCTTGTTAAAAATGTATTTGTGGAATTTCATTCCTTCTTAATGCGTTTGAGACAATCAGTTGTGTTGTGACAAGTTAGGGGTGGTATACAGAAGATAGACCTATTTGGTAACAGACAAAGTCCATATTATGGCAAGAACAGCTCAAAGAAAAAGAAAGAGAAAAGACAGTCCATCATTACTTTAAGACATGAAGGTCAGTCAATACACAACATTTCAAGAACTTTAAACGTTTCTTCAAGTGCTGTCGGCAAAAACCGTCAAGTTTTATGATGAAACAGGCTCTCATGAGGACAGCCACAGGAAAGGAATACCCATAGTTACCTCTGCTGCAGAGGATAAGTTCATTAGAGTTACCAGCCTCAGAAATTGCAGCCCAAATAAATGCAATATAGAGTTCAAGTAACAGACACATCTCAACATCAACTGTTCAGAGGAGACTGTGTGAATCAGGCCTTCATGATCAAATTGCTGCAAAGAAACCACTATTAAAGAACACCAATAAGAAGAAGAGACTTGCTTGGGCCAAGAAACAGGAGCAATGGACATTAGACCAGTGGAAATCTGACACATAGTAGGTGAACGGATGATCTCCGCATGTGTGGTTCTCAGCGTGAAGCATGGAGGAGGAGGTGTGATGGTGCTTTGCTGGTGACACTGTCAGTGATTTATAATTCAAGGCACACTTAACCAGCATGGCTACCACAGCATTCTGCAGCGATACACCATTCCAACTGGTTTGCGCTTAGTGGGACTAGAATTTGTTTTTCAACAGGACAATGACCCAACACACCTCCAGGCTGTGCAAGGGCTATTTGAGGGCCTCCTCAAATAGGCTGTGTAAGGGCCTCCACAATCACACGACCTCAACCCAATTGAGATGGTTTGGGATGAGTTGGACCGCAGAGTGAAGGAAAAGCAGCCACCAAGTGCTCAGTATATGTGGGAACTCCTTCAAGACTGTTGGAAAATAATTCCAGGTGAAGCTGGTAGAGAGAATGCCAAGAGTGTGCAAAGCTGTCATCAAGGCAAAGGATGGCTACTTTGAAGAATCTCAAATATTAAATATATTTTGATTTGTTTAACACTTTTTTGCTTACTCCATGATTCCATATGTGTTATTTCATAGTTTCGATGTCTTCACTATTATACTACAATGTAGAAAATATGAGAAATAAAGAAAAACCCTTGAATGAGTTGGTGGGTCCAAACTTTTGACTGGTACTGTGTCAAAGCTTTATAGAATTATGTCATAGGTCTATATAATTATGTTATAGGTCTATAGAAGTATGTCATAGCTTTATATAATTATGTTATAGGTCTATAGAAGTATGTCATAGGTCTATATAATTATGTTATAGCTTTATAGAATTATGTTATAGCTTTATAGAATTATGTTATAGTTCTATATAATTATGTTATTGGTCTATATAATTATGTTATAGGTCTATATAATGATGTTATAGCTTAATAGAATTATGTTATAGCTTTATATAATTATGTTATAGTTCTATATAATTATGTTATAAGTCTATATAATTATGTTATAGCTTAATAGAATTATGTTATAGCTCTGTAGAATTATGCTATAGGTCTATATAATTATGTTATAGCTTAATAGAATTGTCTTATAGCTTTATATAATTATTTTATAGGTCTATATAATTATGTTATAGCTCTGTAGAATTATGTTATAGCTCTGTAGAATTGTGTTATAGCTTTATAGAATTATGTTATAGCTTTATAGAATTATGTTATAAGTCTATAGAATTGTGTTATAGCTTTATAGAATTATGTTATAGCTTTATAGAATTATGTTATAGCTTTATAGAATTATGTTATAGCTTTATAGAATTATGTTATAAGTCTATAGAATTATGTTATAGCTTTATAGAATTATGTTATAGCTTTATAGAATTATGTTATAAGTCTATAGAATTATGTTATAGCTTTATAGAATTATGTTATAGCTTTATAGAATTATGTTATAGCTTTATAGAATTATGTTATAAGTCTATAGAATTATGTTATAGCTTTATAGAATTATGTTATAGCTTTATAGAATTATGTTATAGCTTTATAAAATTATGTTATAGCTTTATAGAATTGTGTTATAGCTTTATAGAATTGTTTTATAGCTCTGTAGAATTATGTTATAGCTTTATAGAATTGTGTTATAGCTTTATATAATTATGTTATAGCTCTGTAGAATTGTGTTATAGCTCTGTAGAATTATGTAATAGTTCTATATAGCATTGATTTAGCCGATTGCCAACTTGAGATATGCACGTGTAGCTTGAACTTTCGCTTAAATCTTGCATTGATATCAATGGAAGATTTGCTTGAATATTCCATTTATACTGTATGCCCGATTATTATGTGAGGATTTCACACTGTAAGGAGAGATTAGCTACAGTAATTCAGTGACTTAATACATCTTTTTTTTTAAATCTGTAACTCCTCCGTCGCTTATCATGACTCTACTGTACCTCTGTCCCACAGGAAAAGTACTCAAGCAGGATAAGGAGATTGGCGAGATGAAACGGAAGATCGCCGAGGTCATGGCCGTCAGTCCTGGCATGTCCTTCATGACGCCGCGGCCCGCCGTACCGCAGTACCTCACCAAGTTCCTCAACTCAGAGCGCTATGTGCTCAACCCACGGGCGCTGATGTACCAGTGTCTTAAGAAATAAGAATCCATCACGACCTGTTGAAAACATGCGGTAGACCATCTTAAGCCTTCTCTTGAGCAGGGCTCCGTCTGTGCAGTCACTTGTAACACGTCTATCTCCTAGAGACGGAGAGCACCCAAGAGACTTCCTGGATGTGGCGACGATGTCACAGTGCTCAACAACATTCTCAGTCTCAAGGATTTGTATACGGTAGTTCTCACAAAACATAAACTGTCTGAGATGATTACCTTCTCAGTAACCCTCCATAAATCATTGGCGAGGTGGGAAACAAAAAGCCTTTGGCTGCTTCACAGGTGCTTCATTCACAAAGCAAATATTCCTCAGTCTTTCCTCTGAAGAAGTATTTGAGTTCAGAGGACTTGTGAGATTACTGATGCCTAAGGTGATGTGTTAATGTAACATTGAGCTCCCTTGGCTACAGTAAATATGACATTTCATAGATGCTCGTCCGTTAGGACACTATTGGCTTTTTAATTCAGAATCCTGGCACAATGTACCGTGTAATGTGATTTGGGTTGAGCAAGATTAGGTTGGAAGAGATTGGGCTGTCTGAGCTCACTCTTAGCAACTCTGTCCTTATGTCGTTGTTTTCGGTTTCTCTCGCCTATTCATTTGCCTTATATTGATGGGCAACATTTATTCAATGCATGTATTGCCAGTGGACAAACCCCTGGCCTTGATTATCAACCTTTTGGGTCCTTTGGACAGTGTCACTTCAAGTTAAAGATGATCAGGTCGTACCAGACCTGGGTTCAAATACTATTTGAAATCAATACTTCCTTGAGCTTGTCTGGAACAATGGAACCAATAGCTTAGTTGCAAGAGTCCAGACCCAAACCATCTGGGTTTGAACTCTTCGAGACAGACTAAAGCAAACGCTAAAGTATTTCAAAGATTTCAAATAGTATTTGAACCCAGATGTGGTTGACGCCACTGTACCATTTACCAGTCATGTTAAGTCATCTGAAAATTGATATTGTCTATAAAAGTTGGGCAGCATTGTGAATAACATGGATATAACATGGAATTTTGTGGACCAAAAATTGTGTAGCGATGTGCAAAATTACCCGTAAATTGAATGTGCCTATAAACATTACTTTCAAAATAGGAGGTAAAACACTATTTAATGTGAGACAGTAATGTGTTTGAATTGAAGTGATATGTAATGTTTTTGTAGTCTTTTTTTTACACACACACACACACACACACACACACACACACACACACACACACACACACACACACACACACACACACACACACACACACACACACACACACACACACACACACACACACACAATGTAAAGAATTTGAAAACACACCCCGAATTGTTTTTCAAATTGATGAATACTAATGAAGTTGATCTTACCATTTTTGGTCTCTTTTTGTTAGATTTAATGTTTACAGTTTTCTATCAAAACAATACTTTTTAGGCTTGATGTACTTTTCACATGGAAGTTTACTGCTTTAATTGAGTAAATCAATGTTTTTGTCAGCATGACACTGGTGTGTGTAATACAGTACAAGTTCTTTGGGCACAACGTCATTGGTGACTAAAGATTGTGCAGTACATACATATTATAGTTCAAGGGCTCAAGGTATTCTTACAATTCTGATGAAACAGTTGATAATAAAAAAAAAATGTACAAATTAACCAGTTACCACAGAACTTGCTTTTTCTTAAGTTTGAAATTCACTGCTTGACTGAGGGACCTTACAGATAATTGTATGTGTGGGGTACAGAGATGAGGTAGTCATTCAAAAATCATGTTCAACACTATTATTGCACATAGAGTGAGTTCCATGCAACTTATTAATGAAGCCCATTTTTACTCCTGAAATGATTTAGGCTTGACATAACAAAAGGGTTGAATACTTATTTATTTTACCGTTATTTTACCAGGTAAGTTGTCTGAGAACATATTCTCATTTGCAGCAACGACCTGGTGAATAGTTACAGGGGAGAGGAGGGGGATGAATGAGCCAATTGGAAACTGGGGATTATTAGGTGGCCATGATTGTATGAGGGCCAGATTGGGAATTTAGCCAGGACACCGGGGTTAACACCCCTACTCTTACGATAAGTGCAATGGGATCTTTAATGACCTCAGAGAGTCAGGACACCCGTTTAACGTCCCATCCAAAAAACAGCACCCTACACAGGGTCCCCAATCACTGCCCTGGGGAACTGGGATATTTTTTAGACCAGAGAAAAGAGTGCCTCCTACTTGCCCTCCAACACCATCTGGTCTCCCATCCATGGATTGACTAGGACCAACCCTGCTTAGCTTCAGAAGCAAGCCAGCAGTGGGATGCAGGGTGGTATGCTGCTGGCTTAGCAAGTCACATAATAAGTTGCATGGACTCACTCTCAATTATTGAGTCAAAACATTTCAGCTTTTCATTTTGTATTAATTTGTAAAAAATTAATCTCAACTTAATCCATTTTAAATTCAGGCTGTAACACAACAAATTTTGGAAAAAGCGTGAATACTCTGAAGGCAGTGTTTGAGTCAATGTTCCAGATCAGTGGTTCTCAAACTTCTCAAAATGTATGGGGTCGGAGAAAATTCATCAGGGACCCTCATAATCAAAACACAAAAAATAGCATACAAAGACTTTTACTATGACAACGGAACGATTTGATTAGTGTATTGTTAGCTAGCTACATAGTTGTCTTTGTATCAAAGATAAAGGTAAACGCAGCCACTGCTAGCTAGCCAACTCTACCAGCTAGCAGTACTGTATCATTTTTAGTCAATTAGATTTTTGCAACATAATCTTAACTTTCTGAACTTTCGAGTTGTGTAGTCCACTTGTGTAGCTAGCAGGACTGACATTGTGTTAGCTAGCCAACGTTTAATTACTTATGCGTTATGAAAGGAATTAGACACGGACACGAATGATCCATTGGTAGTTTGTTGTAACCAAGTATTGGTGCTAACCGTGTGTTATTGGATGCTAGCATGCTAGTTAGCTACGGCGTCATAGGATACGGTGCACTGGGTGGGTTTCACGGAAGAATACTGTATCAAGTTATCTAGCTGAATAAACTAAGTTTGAGCCTATTCCTGGAAACATTGAACCACTGTAGTTTACATCAATTATCATTTCTAAAGTGGAAGTTGGAAGAGTTATATTTGAGTGTTTCAGTGAATGGTTAGTGAGGGAGGCCCTGCTCTCTCGCTTCCCCAGTTGTTTAGTTAATTTTCATTCCAATCTCCTTTGCATTAGCGTAGCCTCTCCTGTAGCCTGTCAACTATGTGTCTGTCTATCCCTGTTCTCTCCTCTCTGCACAGGCCACACAAACGCTTCACACCGCGTGGCAGCTGCCACTCTAACCTGGTGGTCCCAGCGCGCACGACCCACGTGGAGTTCCAGGTCTCCGGCAGCCTCTGGAACTGCCGGTCTGCGGCCAACAAGGCTGAGTTCATCTCAGCCTATGCTACCCTCCAGTCCCTTGACTTCTTGGCGCTGACAGAAACATGGATTACCACAGAAAACACTGCTACTCCTACTGCTCTCTCCTCGTCTGACCACGTGTTCTCGCATACCCCGAGAGCATCTGGTCAGCGGGGTGGTGGCACTGGAATCCTCATCTCTCCCAAGTGGACATTCTCTCTTTCTCCCCTGACCCATCTGTCTATCCCTTCCTTTGAATTCCATGCTGTCACAGTCACTAGCCCATTCAAGCTTAACATCCTTATCATTTATCGCCCTCCAGGTTCCCTTGGAGAGTTCATCAATGAGCTTGACGCCTTGATAAGTTCCTTTCCTGAGGATGGCTCACCCCTCACAATTCTGGGTGACTTTAACCTCCCTACGTCTACCTTTGACTCATTTCTCTCTGCCTCCTTCTTTCCACTCCTCTCTTCTTTTGACCTCACCCTCTCACCTTCCCCCGCTACTCACAAGGCAGGCAATACGCTTGACCTCATCTTTACTAGATGCTGTTCTTCTACTAATCTCACTGCAACTCCCCTGCAAGTCTCCGACCACTACCTTGTATCCTTTACCCTCTCGCTCTCCTCCAACACTACTCACTCTGCCCCTACTCAGATGGTATTGCGCCGTCGCAACCTTCACTCTCTCTCTCCTGCTACTCTCTCCTCTTCCATCCAATCATCTCTTCCCTCTGCTCTAGCCTTCTCCAACCAATCTCCTGATTCTGCCTCCTCAACCCTCCTCTCCTCCCTTTCTGCATCCTTTGACTCTCTATGTCCCCTATCCTCCCGGCCGGCTCGGTCCTCCCCTCCTGCTCCGTGGCTTGACGACTCATTGCGAGCTCACAGAACAGAGCTCCGGGCAGCCGAGCGGAAATGGAGGAAAACTAGCCTCCCTGCGGACCTGGCATCTTTTCACTCCCTCCTCTCCACATTTTCTTCCTCTGTTTCTGCTGCTAAAGCCACTTTCTACCACTCTAAATTCCAAGCATCTGCCTCTAACCCTAGGAAGCTCTTTGCCACCTTCTCCTCCCTCCTGAATCCTCCTCCCCCTCCCCCCCCCTCCTCCCTCTCTGCGGATGACTTTGTCAACCATTTTGAAAAGAAGGTCGACGACATCCGATCCTCTATTGTTAAGTCAAACGACACCGCTGGTCCTGCTCACATTGCCCTACCCTATGCTTTGACCTCTTTCTCCCCTCTCTCTCCAGATGAAATCTTGCGACTTGTGACGTCCGGCCGCACAACAACCTGCCCGCTTGACCTTATCCCCTCCTCTCTTCTCCAGACCATTTCCGGAGACCTTCTCCCTTACCTCACCTCGCTCATCAACTCATCCTTGACCGCTGGCTACGTCCCTTCCGTCTTCAAGAGAGCGAGAGTTGCACCCCTTCTCAAAAAACCTACACTCGATCCCTCCGATGTCAACAACTACAGACCAGTATCCCTTCTTTCTTTTCTCTCCAAAACTCTTGAGCGTGCCGTCGTTGGCCAGCTCTCTTGCTATCTCTCTCAGAATGACCTTCTTGATCCAAATCAGTCAGGTTTCAAGACTGGTCATTCAACTGAGACTGCTCTTCTCTGTGTCACGGAGGCTCTCCGCACTGCTAAAGCTAACTCTCTCTCCTCTGCTCTCATCCTTCTAGACCTATCTGCTGCCTTTGATACTGTGAACCATCAGATCCTCCTCTCCACCCTCTCCGAGTTGGGCATCTCCGGCGCGGCTCACTCTTGGATTGCATCCTACCTGACAGGTCGCTCCTACCAGGTGGCATGGCGAGAATCCATCTCCGCACCACGTGCTCTCACCACTGGTGTCCCCCAGGGCTCAGTTCTAGGCCCTCTCCTATTCTCGCTATACACCAAGTCACTTGGCTCTATCATATCCTCACATGGTCTCTCCTATCATTGCTACGCAGACGACACACAATTAATCTTCTCCTTTCCCCTTTCTGATAACCAGGTGGCGAATCGCATCTCTGCATGTCTGGCAGACATATCAGTGTGGATGACGGATCACCACCTCAAGCTGAACCTCGGCTCTTCCTCCCGGGGAAGGACTGCCCGTTTCATGATCTCGCCATCACGGTTGACAACTCCATTGTGTCCTTCTCCCAGAGTGCTAAGAGCCTTGGCGTGACCCTGGACAACACCCTGTCGTTCTCCGCTAACATCAAGGCGGTGACCCGATCCTGTAGGTTCATGCTCTACAACATTCGCAGAGTACGACCCCGCCTTACACAGGAAGCGGCGCAGGTCCTAATCCAGGCACTTGCCATCTCCCGTCTGGATTACTGCAACTCGCTGTTGGCGGGGCTCCCTGCCTGTGCCATTAAACCCCTACAACTCATCCAGAACGCCGCAGCCCATCTGGTGTTCAACCTTCCCAAGTTCTCTCACGTTACCCCGCTCCTCCGCACACTCCACTGGCTTCCAGTTGAAGCTCGCATCTGCTACAAGACCGTGGCGCTTGCCTACGGAGCTGTGAGGGGAACGGCACCTCCGTACCTTCAGGCTCTGATCAGTCCCACTGGATATCATAAGGTGAATGCACCAATTTGTAAGTCGCTCTGGATAAGAGCGTCTGCTAAATGGCGTAAATGTAAATGTAAATGTAGTGCATGGCCGGACTAACCAAGTTTCAGGCCCTAGGAAGGAACATTTTAAAGGGCTGCCTCTTGGCATCAGAGCGAAAATGTTGCAGTTTTCTAGTTGAAATTACAGTACATTCATGTATTGAGAAGTATTCAATACAAGACCTATTGAGTTGAAAAAATATAATTGGTGGAGTACTGTGGATACCAATAACCCTGTGACCCTCCCAGGCCCATGTTGCCCAGGGTTAAAAACATACATTGTAGATTAATAATATTGTATTGTATAGCACCCTCTAAAGTTAATCGGATCGCTTGGCCAAAATTAATTTAATCTGTTGTTGTTAGTAATATTCATAAAAAAAGATATATATTTTGAGATCTGACAGCGGTCCCCCTGCAGTACCTCCATGGATCCCTGAGAACCCCTGCTCCAGATCATTCCTATTTTCACCAACACTTGCTTTCTTTCTTTTATTTGCTGTACTATTAACTTTCTTTTCATTGCAGACGGTAACAACAATCATAGTTAAAAAGCATAATAATTAGTGAAGTATAATATTTGTTTTACGCAAACAAAAGTACAGATGGATTTCAAAATGCCCCCCTCCCAAAATCCCAAGATCGCTTGCTGTTGATGATGTCATGTTTCTTTGTGTTTGGACTACCCCACCTCCCCAATCCCACAAATAAGCAGCACCTCTCTGACCGCCTGAAACAAAGCATGTACTATTCTCTCTATCTTCCACCACACTAGGCAGGAACACTCTGTGACCCTAATGTTAAGGAAAAAAGAAAAAGATCTAGAGACAGAGTACAAACAACTACAGCTGGAGAGTCAAGGGAAAGAGGGCCGTCTAATAGCTCTAGTGAATGAAGTGGAGGTAAAAAAATAAATACTACTCTTTCACATGAGTGGGTTCCGTACGAATGTACGTGTCGAGTTTGTGAGTTTTCACGTCTTGCTCGTTGTTGAAGTGATACTCCGTTGTCTTGTGTTTTTGGATATGCCGTTTTGTAGACTTGTGGCTTTCCTGTGACTATCTGTGTCATTATTTGTGTTTGTGGATTTGAGTAGCAGGAAATGGTGTTTGGGCCAGTGCTTTGAGGACTTTCAGATCATCATTTTTTTTTGTGTTGGCCTGAACTCAAGTACTGTAATGTGGGCACATTGTATTTGCATTCATCGATACTGTATGCTAACTGTATTCGTTTCACATATATTTAATATCTTGTCGTTTGTGATTATTGTTTTCTTGTGGTGACATATACTCCATGAAGCATGCAGACATTGCAGAGGAAGAAGCCAAGTCTTTCATAAAACATTGTACATCTTAAAGTGAATTCATCATAGGTTACTAGTTAGTTATTTAGTAATTCAACCCAATACAACTGTTTTACCTCCACTTAACTTGTGAATATTTAAAAACCTCTTTTACAAAAAACAAAGAAGGAATCATGTCCTTAGAGCGTTTGAAAAAATATTCAGCTCACATTGTTTTTTGAATGGCTGGCCATCCACCAATCCACCATCACTGTTGGAAATAGATATTGTGGTCATGTGGTGCATTGGTTCCCGAACTGGGGAAAATGGCTTTAATGAGGGTGTTGCAATTCTTCAGCACACAAAAACGAGTATAAAAAAAAAATGCATTCTACAAGTTTGGGGAACCAAAGCACATCCTGTTAAAAGCACCTCAGAATGACTGCTAAACCACCAGGGTCATGTTCAGTAGGACACACGGTTTACAAAGTTTTGAAACGGAAAACGAAACCAATCGTTTCTTATTGGACAACTCCAGGCAGAACCACCACGTTACACTCAATTCCAAACCGTGTTCTCCTGTATCGTACCTACTGAACACTGCCCTGTTGGTCCACGCTCCTGTGTTAGCCTGGCATCCAAACTGAATTCGCTACATTTCACCATCGCTTTGCTTTACAACAACAGTGAAACATAGCTTAATCCATTTGGGTGCCAACCAGTCTGCTTCTATGTAGCCCTGGGGCTATTGCGAGTGTCTCTCTCCCTGATCCCATCCCAGGCCCTGGGGAAGTATCGTTGTGTGGAACAGGAGGAGCAGGATGTGCTGCTCTCTGCCCTGTCGGCCCTGCAGGACAAGGCTCAGCACCTGGAGTACAACCTGAGCGCCGAGACGCGTATCAAACTGGACCTGTTCTCAGCCCTGGGAGACACCCGCAGGCAGCTGGAGATAACACAAGGTCCCCCTCCCCATTTATGTTAAAGCGCTATATAATCATTTTATAGCTTTATATAATTATGTTATAGCTCTATAATTATGTTATAGCTTTATAGAAATATTTTATAGCTCTATAGAATTACAGTACCAGTCAAAAGTTTGGACATACCTACTCATTCCAGGTTTTGTCTTTATTTTTACTATTTTCTACATTGTAGAATAATAGTGAAGACATCAAAATGATGAAATAACACATATGGAATCATGTAGTAACCAAAAAAGTGTTAAACAAATCAAAATATATTTTATGTTTGAGATTCTTCAAAGTAGCCACCCTTTGCCTTGATGACAGCTTTGCACACTCTTGGCATCCTCTCAACCAGCTTCATGAATGCATTTAAATTAACAGGTGTGCCTTGTTAAAAATGTATTTGTGGAATTTCATACCTTCTTAATGCGTTTGAGACAATCAGTTGTGTTGTGACAAGGTAGGGGTGGTATACAGACGATAGCCCTATATGGTAAAATACCAAGTCCATATTATGGCAAGAACAGCTCAAAGAAAAAGAAAGAGAAACTGCTGCATCAGATGACCTGGCCTCCACAATCACACGACCTCAACCCAATTGAGATGGTTTGGGATGAGTTGGACCGCAGAGTGAAGGAAAAGCAGCCAACAAGTGCTCAGTATATGTGGGAACTCCTTCAAGAGATTTGGAAAAGCATTCCAGGTGAAGCTGGTAGAGAGAATACCAAGAGTGTGCAAAGCTGTCATCAAGGCAAAGGATGGCTACTTTGAAGAATGTCAAATATGAAATATATTTTGATTTGTTTAACACTTTTTTGGTTACTCCATGATTCCATATGTGTTATTTCATAGTTTTGATGTCTTCACTATTATACTACAATCTAGAAAATAGGAGAAATAAAGAAATATAATTATGTTATAGCTTTGTAGAATGTCATAGCTTTGTAGAATTATGTCATTGCTTTATAGAATTGTTATTGGTCTATAGAATTGTCATAGCCTTGTATAATTATGTCATAGCTTTATAGAATTATGTTATAGCTGTATAGAATTATGTTATAGCTTTGTAGAATGTCATAGCTTTATAGAATTATGTCATAGGTCTATATAATTATGTTATAGCTCTGTAGAATTTTATCTCGAGATGATCAGGTCGTATTTGAAATCAATACTTCCTTGAGCTTGTCTGGAACAATGGAACCAATAGCTTAGTTGCAAGAGTTCAGACCCAAACCATCTGGGTTTGAACTCTTCGAGACAGACTAAAGCAAACGCTAAAGTATTTCAAAGATATAGTATTAGTATTTGAACCCAGATGTGGTTGAAACCACTACCATTTACCAGTCATGTTAAGTCATCTGAAAATTGATAGTCTATAAATTTGGGCAGCATTGTGAATAACATGGAATTTTGTTGGACCAAAAATTATGTAGCGATGTGCAAAATGACCCATAAATTTAATGTGCCTGTAAACATTACTTTCAAAATAGGAGGTAAAACACTATTTAATGTGAGACAGTAATGTGTTTGAATTGAAGTGATATGTAATGTTTTTGTAGTCTTTTTTACACACACACACACACACACACACACACACACACACACACACACACACACAATGTAAAGAATTTGAAAACACACCCCGAATTGTTTTTCAAATTGATGAATACTAATGAAGTTGATCTTACAATTTTTTTGGTCTCTTTTTGTTAGAAAACTGTAAACATTAAATCTATCAAAACAATACTTTTTAGGCTTGATGTACTTTTCACATGGAAGTTTACTGCTTTAATTGAGTAAATCAATGTTTTTGTCAGCATGACACTGGTGTGTGTAATACAGTACAAGTTCTTTGGGCACAATGTCATTGGTGACTAAAGATTGAACTATAATATGTATGTACTGCACAATGGCTCCAGCTATTCTTACAATTCTGATGAAACAGTTGATAATTTTTTTTTTTAAATGTACAAATTAACCAATTATCACAGAACTTGCTTTTTCTGAAGTTGTACATGAGCTTTGCGGAAAAAGATCTTTATTTAGGTTGAGACCAAAACGTTGGTTATAAGATCCATTCCATCAGTGGAGCATCACCAGTTACCTGGAGTTGTTTCGTTTGAGCATACCATTTTTCTGCATGCACCTGGTAATACGATAGGTATGCGAGCAGGGTTGGGGTCAATTACATTCCAGACGTAAACTGAAATTCCAATACCAAATTCTATGAAATTGGAATTTCAGTTTAGTGACTGAACTGACCCTAACCCTGTGTGCAAGTCATCAGTTTATCTATTCTTCAGCAGACAAACATTCAAAGGAAAACACTATTACATAAAATACAAAACAATCTAGGTCAACAGAAACCAGAAGGGAGTCAAACAAGTTATTGAAGTGCTAGGTGTCGTGTTTATTTCAGGAAGTGGAATAAAAAAAGAGAAAGGTGTTGCAGAGCCAGATACAGCAGAGGCAACCCTGTTCCTGGAGTGCATTTACATTTTGTTCTAACTAGGCACCACAGCTGGCCAACGGAGCTAATTGATCAGTTCAGTGATTGCCTATATTCAACACAGCTGGCCAACGGAGCTAATTGATCAGTTCAGTGATTGCCTATATTCAACACAGCTGGCCAACGGAGCTAATTGATCAGTTCAGTGATTGCCTATATTCAACACAGCTGGCCAACGGAGCTAATTGATCAGTTCAGTGATTGCCTATATTCAACACAGCTGGCCAACGGAGCTAATTGATCAGTTCAGTGATTGCCTATATTCAACACAGCTGACCAACGGAGCTAATTGGTCAGTTCAGTGATTGCCTATATTCAACACAGCTGGCCAACGGAGCTAATTGGTCAGTTCAGTGATTGCCTATATTCAACACAGCTGGCCAACGGAGCTAATTGGTCAGTTCAGTGATTGCCTATATTCAACACAGCTGACCAACGGAGCTAATTGGTCAGTTCAGTGATTGCCTATATTCAACACAGCTGGCCAACGGAGCTAATTGGTCAGTTCAGTGATTGCCTATATTCAACACAGCTGGCCAACGGAGCTAATTGGTCAGTTCAGTGATTGCCTATATTCAACACAGCTGGCCAACGGAGCTAATTGGTCAGTTCAGTGATTGCCTATATTCAACACAGCTGGCCAACGGAGCTAATTGGTCAGTTCAGTGATTGCCTATATTCAACACAGCTGGCCAACGGAGCTAATTGGTCAGTTCAGTGATTGCCTATATTCAACACAGCTGGCCAACGGAGCTAATTGGTCAGTTCAGTGATTGCCTATATTCAACACAGCTGGCCAACGGAGCTAATTGGTCAGTTCAGTGATTGCCTATATTCAACACAGCTGGCCAACGGAGCTAATTGGTCAGTTCAGTGATTGCCTATATTCAACACAGCTGGCCAACGGAGCTAATTGATCAGTTAAGTGATTGCCTATATTCAACACAGCTGGCCAACGGAGCTAATTGATCAGTTCAGTGATTGCCTATATTCAACACAGCTGGCCAACGGAGCTAATTGGTCAGTTCAGTGATTGCCTATATTCAACACAGCTGGCCAACGGAGCTAATTGATCAGCTCAGTGATTGCCTATATTCAACACAGCTGGCCCTCCAGGACCAGGGTTGCCTACCGAGACACAGCATTATGTCCAGCATGACATACACTATAGAAGACCAATACCAACCCATGCATCCCGCTTACCAGACACACACCCCTCCCTCCCCTAACACATGCACATCGTTACGTTGCTGGTTAAAACCATACCTAAGCAGTAGTAGCTATTGTATTTGAAAAGACGAGTTAAAACAACCAAAACAGTACATTAGTGCAAACTAGCAGCAAGTGGACTCGACAGATACTAGGAACAGTGGGTGCTTTCGTGACTTCTTAGCATATTCTGTGCTGCATATGATTTCAAGCAGAACGTGTGCTTTCAGAGGATCAGCGAGACAGTCCTGTAACTCCCACACTGATACTGTATGTCCGTTATGACAATACATTATTCTCAGTTTAACATACAGGCCTTCGCCCACACCACATTCCTCACTTTAGTTTCTGTAAAGAAAAGATCTTCCCTTCACAATGGTTGATTGAATAGGAATGTAGTGTTGTCAATTAGGGAGTGATAATTGTTAACTTGCAGCCAGTTTAGTTTAAGGTATAAAGAGAGCATGCATCTATTCACTACACGTTATGAGTCAATATATAGTCAATTTATTTGTTAAGGAATGTAGACTATTGAGGTAAGCCAATAGTCTTAAAGTGTAAAACAGAGGTCCTTACATGAATACTGTTTCACTGTGTCTGAAATGGCACCAAAACATAAATTGGAGAAAATGCATGACCACTTTCTAACATTTGCAAAATTAAACGTTAAAGGGCAAGAAACAGTCGAGTGACAAAGTTCCTTCTCATAGAATAATTCAAATTGACACGTTTGTATGTGGAGCCCAGGAAGAGTAGCTGCTGCATGGGAAACAACTACTGGGGATCCTAATGAACTAAACATTCACTAAGAGAACCAACTGGCTCCGTGCTGAAAGTTTATGATAGACCGTATTGATAACTTCTTAATCATCCCAACATTTGGACTGCAATCAGCTCTCCCACCTGAGCTCAGTAAAGATGTCATCATAACTACAGCTACATCTCATTCTGATAATACAGAATGCTTGACACATCAAAGGAAGACGCCTCGTTTGCTGGGAGAAAGTAGAGAAGAGGACCAATCACAACCAGACTCTGCCCACACACAGCACCATGCATAAGTACATCGGAATACGCGAGACCGAAGATATTTTTCGCTCACTGACTGAAAATTCTGATAGTCGTGTAAAAACTCCTTAAAAATGTTCAAAACATAGCTCATAATACTGACTAAAGTGACAACGAGTAGTTTTTTTCTTTTAAAACAGAAGCAAATGGCTACACAAAATATACTAGAAGCATAAGTACAAAAATACTAAAACACCTAGTGGGGGGTGGGACAGGGACAGGCCAAGGGTTCCCCATGTCCCTGCAAAGCTTTCCCACAATCATTTTTTTTGTGAGCGACAGCAAAGTCCTGTGGGAGAGGATGAGGACAAGGGGGGGGTTGAGGAGAGAGGGGGTGAGGCTCCTCTGCTATGAGGAGACGGTGACTGGATTCAAGAATCCGTTCCGGCTGTAGAACTTAGAGAAGGCCTCTTCCAGAACCGAAGCGAGTCGTGGCTGGTCACCCTGGACGAGAGAAAAGAGAATTCAGGACCCCATTTGAAAGGCAAATTGTCAGAATGCCTCATCCTCAGCCCTGTGTATCCTGCTGTAGTGTTTTGAGCCTGGGGCTGCAGGCATGCTGTGAGGTCACAGGGATTGACCTCGTCTTACCTCGCTGATGAATCCCAGCTGAACGAGCTCCACGGCCAGCTCCTGCACATTCTCATCTGTACACAAAACACACAGGTCAACAACCCTGTGACCTGGCTGGTCTAGTGATGATGTTGCACCCTCCGGCACACACATCTACAGTGTCGGTAAAGGTTTGAATCTGGCCTTCTGCCCTCTGAAACAAAATCCATCTTTCCCCACTCGCTCTTTCTACATGTTCAATAAAAATCTGAAAATAAATTTAAAAAGGTAAAGCACAACACTCTTGATGTGTCCATTTCTTTTGTATTTAACCTTTATTTTGACAGGGAAGACAGAGACGTAGGTCTCTTTTCAAAATGCACCCTGTATAATAAAAAACACACAATCATGGTATGCACAAATAAAACATCACAAAATCACCCTGAAAAACAGTTACATTCATCCACAAATAAATCCCCAATCAATACTTTAAATTGCCCAAACTGCCCCAGAACATCAAGATTAAATGTATTTTGTTCCAGTAATAAGGTGCATTAAAACTAAAAGCAGATGTACCTAGTTCGGCGGAGACCCTAGGAACCTCAAGAGTTAACCAACCCTGTGAACGGGTTAGGAACCTCAGATGTCTATACTTCAACAGCAAAGTTAGATAAGACGGAAGTTTCTGAAGTACGGCCTTGTAAACAAAAAGGGAGTAATGTAGAGATCTACATGTTTTTAGCGAAGTCCAGCAAACCTTTTGATACAGGATACAGTGATGGATATCAAAACTGTTGTCTGTAACAAAACGAAGGGCACTATGGTAGATGGAAAAGGTTTAAGAGTAGTAGCAGCTGCACTTTGATAAATAATATCACCATGACAACAGACAAAAAGGTTGATTGAATAATCTGCTTCCTACTGCTTAGAGAAAGACACGATTTGTTTTAGAAAAAGCCAACTTTAAATTTCAGCTTCTTAAGCAGCTCATGTATATGTTGTTTTTTAATCCATGTCAATCCAAATGCCTAAGTATTTATAAATACAGCATGCAGAAATATAGCTCTGTACACCCCCAAATCAACCCTAGCATGGACTAAAGACGTGTGGATACTTACTTGGTAACAAATCACAACTTAAGTGCCTGTTCAACTTGTCCTCAAGTTTCAGCAACAGCGTAAGCTGGAAAAAGAAGTAAGATATAGATGATCTATGTTTTATAGGTTTGAAATCTGAACAGACAGGCCTTACCCCGAGCTGTATTTACAAAGCGTCTCAGAGTTGGAGGGCTTTTAAATCATAATGAATAAGATGATATGGATGGATGGGACCTGATCCTAGATCAGCATTGATAAACAGTCATGAGAAACTTACGTGATGTTTGGCACCCTCATCAACAGGCTCGATGTTGCACTGCATCTGTAGGACCTGCGCAGAAAGATTTTTGTAGTCCAAAGCCAATTCAAACCAGTAGACAACATATGTATTTGGACAAAAATATATCTCTCCCTTTTAAAAAACACTCACACATTGATCTATTTAATTTATATGTACTACATTTTGTCTCTTGTATCTATTACCTACACTTGTTGATTTTCTATATTATGCCTATGGAGTTCAGCCTGTATTGACTGTACTTCTCCCTCCTCCTTCAGGACTTACCTTCCTGGTCTCCAGCTCTGTACTTCTCCCTCCTCCTTCAGGACTTACCTTCCTGGTCTCCAGCTCTGCAGGCTCGGGGGTGGGGCTTTTGACTGATGGGGGCACGATGGGGGACTTCACTGCTTCCTGCTCGGGCTGCTTGGGGCCAGGCACCCCAAAAGCTGTCAGCGGGTAGATCCCATTCCTGATACACCAGAGAGGGGGGGACGTGAGTTAGACATCTCATATACACACACACACACACCCCCCTCTACAGAAACACACATTCCCCTACCTCACATCTTCCAGGAACTTATCCAGCTCAAGAGCAGGGAACTGGGAAAGCCTGTGGACATCAACAGATTGTTCCTAGTTAGTCCGCTGTTCACACACTGTCCAAGGTACAACAACATCAAGCAAGTCTCAATAGGAGACTAAACAGCAGCTGGGGGCCATAAGTTCCTTCCCTTCTCAGTTATGTGCTAGTGGAGATGGCTAAAAATCTGAACGTCATTTAAGATTTTAACAGGGTCATTTCAATCTTTTTGGGATTCCAAGAGATAGTTGGGTCTAAGACTCACTTCATCTGAACTCCATCCTTGACCTCCACAATCACCAGGTTTAGGTCCATGTTCTTTGTCATGTCCTCAAGAGCATTTTCTGGAATCATGTCTACATGACAAGACAGGGATAGTCCAATGACAGTTTGTGTGTGTGTCAGTGTCAATTTGTGTGTGTTGCAGTGTGTTTCAGTGTCTGTCTTGTTACTCACGCTGGTGGCTGACGATGCAGTGCGCTGCCAGCAGCTTCAGTAAGGGCACCTCGAACAGGGCCTGGTGGAACAGCAGCTCTTTGGCCGTGGGCCGCTTGCTGGGGTCCTGTTCCAGACACTTCTGGATGAACTCCTACCACAGGAAAACACCAGCATTAACAAGACCAGGTTCAGTCGTGGACAACACCGGCCCCAACAAGACCAGGTTCAGTCGTGGACAACACCGGCCCCAACAAGACCAGGTTCAGTCGTGGACAACACCGGCCCTAACAAGACCAGGTTCAGTCGTGGACAACACCAGCCCTAACAAGACAAGGTTCAGTCCTGGACAACACCGGCATTAAAAAGAAGGTTCGGTCCTGGACAACACTGGTAGTAAAGAGAAATGTCATGTCTGGATGAACTCCTGCCACAGGCAAAAACACACATACAGAAAATAAAGAGAAATGTATATAATAAAATCAAAGTTTGTCAAATGTTTTCAGAGCTCAAAAATGGTCTAGTGACATGTTGATTTTGGAGTGAACTATCCCTTTAAGAACACTATAGACTATAGTGGGTTGTTTAGCAACAAAACCAATGCATGAGCAACTTTGGGGCAAAACAGACAGGATGGCTTAAATTCAAAGGATTACAAGTCAACTCTATTTAGTCTCAAAATGTTTATTGAAAAAATAAATACAGTCGCACAATAAGCACTTGTCTCTCAAAAACCTTGTTGGTTAGGTAGCTAGTGAATGTTTGCCATATAAGCATAGATAGTCAAAACACTTCAAAAGCAAGACATGGTGTAAAGAACAAGATACGAGCTGGAATGAGCAACCTACGATTCCCTTGCTGCTACTTGTCATTGTTGCTAGCCATCTGTCCGTTCAGAATCATAACACAGCCTTTTACCCCTGCGATGCGAGCGCATCATCTTTGTGACGTTGTCAGGCAACCTGTCTACGTAGACTATAGTTATGTTATGGCTGGACTGAGTAATAACCCTTAAGGACAAACCCATTCTGTGTTTTAATGCAACACATCCCTTGGTGTGTTGCATTAAAATATATAATGTAGTGTCTCTTAAGGAATCGACAACAACCAGCGGGGGTTAGCTGCTAGGCCAGGGTCCCCGACTCACCCTCTGCAGCGGATCCTCCAGGAACTGAATGGCACTGTTGATGGCTTCTTGGGACACATACGACGACTCACCGTTGCTCTGGATCTCCAGTACAGCCATCTGAAGAGACGAGGAAGTGTGGGGAACAGAAGATTAGAAACAGGACAAGAAGTACACTACAAAACTTCCCGTTTCCATGGAGCAAGGCTAGTCATCGACTTCATGATCAAGTTACATTTTCATTTCAATTCTTTCAATTGTCCGTCATACGAGTGCGAGAATAACAAAACACCAGAAACAAGTCACCACTCTTCACTCACCTCTAAGGCACACATTCCAAAGGAATAAATGTCCACTGCAGTGGTGACGTCTGCAACAGCTAGAAAAATACCAACGTCAATCAGTGTCAGTAGAAAAACAGCTCCACTGCATGGTTTCTCAAAAGAGACAAATGGTCAAAGTTAAAGGTTATCTACCTCCATACTCAGGAGCAAAGAAGTGCAGGCTCTTCTGCTCCTCCCGACAGGTCTTGACGTGGTTGTTGATGGTGTCTGGGGCCACTAACATACGAGTCACAAATTAGTCCAATGAGAATGGGGAACGTTAGGTTGCAAGGGCCACCTGGGGTATGTTCAGTAGGGCGCACCGTAGCAAAACATTTCTGCAATGGATAATGAAATCTATGTTCAGCTACTCAATTTCAAAATGTTTCCTCCCTACTGAACAAGGCCCCGGTTTTAAAGAGACTAAAAATACCCTTCAGACCAAAACCTCTGAAAAGGTTGATATTTAGCTTGATTGACGGATCTGAGACCCACCTGAGCCAATCTTAATGAGGCCATTATGCTGGATGAAGATGGTGTCACAGGTCAGGTTGCCGTGGATGATGGGAGGGTCACAGGAGTGCAGGTAGCTGGGGAGAGGAGAGTTTTGAAAAAACAGAACTGGCCTCCAGGGGCCTCAAAGGAGAGCTTAGTCCAATATGGATACATGTAATGCTGTGAGAGAGACTGACCTGAGAGCAGACAGTATCTGTGTACACCAGCGCTTCCAGGCCTGATAGACAACAGACAGACAGCACAGAGATGACATTCAAACCTAATTGAAATGTGATTACCATGTGGTTCTTGAAGTGTTAATTCTGTCAAATGACCACAATAGGCTGCAATTAATAGCAAAAAATGTATAAATTGCAACAGCGGGAAAGTTCTGCATTAACAGTGGGCTTTGTAGGTTCAGTTAAAAATAGGGCTGTCACAAGATCAAATAAAAAATTGGACACTGCCCCGCCTGCAGCCAAGAGGGGGATTTTTACTGAGCTAACGGGAAACCTGGAAGAGCATACAGCATACATTCTGCATACAGCTCTTTCTGTGTCAGTCAAGTTTCCTGGTTTCATTTTTGTTTGTTCATTTCAATTTAAAATCAGTTCTTTAAAAGGGGCAGTTCAAACAATAGTAAAGCGGCCACCCTGCCATTTTTTCGGTAAACAGCTGAGGGAAAAATCTGTGTACACGACCAATAAACTTTGATTTGGGTGGAGCTGGAGAAATGGAACCACTCAAAAGTCATATACAAAGCTATGGATGCAAGGACTGCCCATCCATGACAACATTTTAAACCATGTCCAGAGGTTATACAGTTTACAATTACATTTCTTACAAACAACATTGTAAAAGCACGCTTATATATATATTTTGGGTTATGATGGGGTACGACAGTTATACTAAGCCTATGAGGAATTTATATTATATTCTTAAAATAAGTGATATTCTTAAAGAATCAAATGGGTAATATACAGTGCATTCTGAAAATATTCAGACCACTTGACTTTTCCCACATTTTGTTACATTATAGCCTTGTTCTAAAATGTATTAAATAAAAAAGCCTTAATCTACACACAATACCCCATAAGGACAAAGTAAAAACAGGTTTTTAGAAATATTGTATTAAATGTCAGAGCAAAAACCAAGCCATGAGGTCGAAGGAATTGCTCGTAGAGCTCTGAGACAGGATTGCGTCGAGGCACAGATCTGAGGAAGGGTACCAAAACATTTCTGCAGCATTGAAGGTCCAAGAACACAGTGGCCTCCATCATACTTAAATGGATGAAGTTTGGAACCACCAAGACTCTTCCTAGAGCTGGCCGCCAGGCCAAACTAAGCAATCGTGGGAGAAGAATGGGAGAAACTCCCCAAATACATGTGCCAAGCTTGTAGCATCATACCCAAGAAGAATCAAGGCTGTAATCGCTGCCAAAGGTGCTTCAACAAAGTACTGAGTAAAGGGTCTGAATACTTATCTTTTTTTTTTTTTGTATTTAATAAATATGCAAAAATGACTAAAAACCTGTTTTCGCTTTGTTGTTATGGAGTATATTGTGTGTGGATTGACGAGGAACATTTATTTAATAAATTTTAGAATAAGTCTAACGTAACAAAACATGGAAAAGGGGAAGGGGTCTGAATAACTTACAAATGCAGTGTAAGTATTCAGACCCTTTGCTATGAGACTCAAAATTGAGCTCAGGTGCATCCTGTTTCCACTGATCATCCTTAAGATGTTTCTACAACTTGGAGTCCAGCTGTGAAGGAAACCAGGCACCGCTCATCACCTGGCCAATACCATCTCTACGGTGAAGGATGGTGGTGGCAGCATCATGCTATTGGGAAGTTTTTCAGCAGCAGGGACTTGAACCCGATCGAACATCACTTGCGAGACCTGAAAATAGCTGTGCAGCAACGCTCCCCATCCAATCTGACAGAGCTTGAGAGGATCTGCAGAGAGGAATGGGAGAAACTCCCCAAATACAGGTGTGCCAAGCTTGTAGCTTTATACCCAAGAAGACTTGAGGCTAATCACTGGCAAAGGTGCTTCAAGAAAGTACTGAGTAAAGGGTCTGAATACTTAGAGTACCAGTCAGTTTAATCATAGAGCTTGAAGGTTTTTGCGACTACACTTAAAGATGCTTTCAAAGTTCTTGCAATGTTCCGGACTGACCTTCATGTCTTAAAGTAATGATGGACTGTCGTTTCTCTTTGCTTATTTAAGCTGTTCTTGCCACAATATGGACTTGGTCTTTTACCAAATAGGGCTATCTTCTGTATACCACCCCTACCTTGTCACAACACAACTGATTGGCTCAAATGCATTAAGAAGGAAAGACATTCCACAAATTAACTTTTAGCAAGTCACACCTGTTAATTTAAATGCATTCCAGGTGACTACCTCATGTAGCTGGTTGAGAGAATGCCAAGAGTGTGCAAAGCTGGCTACTTTCAAAACTATTTTGATTTGTTTAACACACGATTCCATATGTGTTCATAGTTTGTCTTTACTATTATTCTACAATGTAGAAAATAGTAAAAATAAAGAAAAACCCTAGAATGAGTAGGTGTATCCAAACTTTTGACTGGTACTGTATGTAAATGTTATTTCAGTTTTAATTTTTTTATATATATTAGCAGAAATTTCTAAATCTGTTTTTGCTTTAACATTATGGGGTATTGTGTGTTGATTAGATGAGGGTTAAAAACATTAATACATTTTAAAAGAAGGTTGCAACGTGATGAAATGTGGAAAGAGTGAAAGGGTCTGAATACACTGTATCATTCATTTAAAAGTTGAACAAAATATGGAGCAATAACAGCCCTTTTAAGATCCAAACAGACTAATAATCCACCCTGTACCTTCTCATTCATTGTCTTGTGGTTTTTCTTGGTCTTTTTCAGAAACTGCTTCAGGCTTCCTGAAGACATGTATTCTGTGATGAAAATGACCTGCGAGTGGAAAAAAGTTGTTTTAAAATTTCCTGTGTAATACATTCTGTTTATATTTCTTACTATTAAAAAGATGATTTTACTGCATTTAAAATCTCTCTTACCCTGGCCCTATTTTCCTTCACATCAGCCCAGTATTTGTGAAACTTGACAATGTTCAGATGCTCCAACTGGATCAAGTTGTCAAACACAGTTTTGACTTTCTCCTGATGGACAAACAGTGATAAAAAGGAAATTAAACATACCTCACAATCTTCAACTAATAAACATGACTGACGTCAATGAGCTCAACCCTTCAGTCCAAATGTACATTTTCTCGTCATCCGCTAAGGCCAATTAAGACAAACTCAATATAACAAAAACCCCTTACCCTGGGTTAAGGCCCGTTTCTGCTTTTTCCCCCATGGGGATGTCATTTTTATTTAAATTGTCTAACCCGGTCTACATTTGTTCGATTGTGGGCGAAGTGGCCACAGGATATTTTGAATCACTAGGGCTTATATGTCTGATAACAATCCTGACTTGTAAGAAATGCCAAGAATGTTCTTGCACATATTACATTGGAGGGTATTGCAACTCAGAATATGATCTGGTCTTGCTCTTGCCAAGCAAGAGGTAAAGCAAAGGTTAGTTCAGGATCTCTGCAAGTCATACTTTCCCCACAGAGTGAGTTAAACAAACAAACAAACACACAAAAACCACACACACACACTTAAAGTTGTCACATACACCGGATAGGTGTCGTAGTACAGCAAATTAGGGTTAAGTGCCTTGCTCAAGGGCACATCGTCAGATTTAGCTTGCCGGCTCGGGTATTCAACCACTGCGCTAACCACTAGGCTACCTGCCACCTAAACTCAGAAACACAACATCGGGAGAATTCTGGGAACTCTTAAAAACAATTCAAACTAAAGGGAGCTCATCCTACTCAATGCTCGGCCTGTGTTCAACAGACACCAACACAGCATGTCGACATGCAGAACAGAAGGAAGACTACACTGTCAGAGCACACTGACACAAGCTCCAAACAGACTGCTCAGTGCCTAGACAGTCAGAGAGGAACAAGGCCAAAAAAAGGGTCTTGTTCATTCAGCACCAAACAGAAGACGGGCCACCACCTGGACATGTCTAACAAGAAATGCTCATTTTTGTTTTGCGTTGAAAAGATTTAAACGTTATGCGCCCTTATGAACATGACCCAGCCCACAGACAAAGGTTTAAAAACAACGTACGAGAGGATTGTGCCTGAGGATTATGCAACAACCTTTGTGTCAGTTTCTATGAACGGTTTTCATAACACTTTGTAAAGAGAGTACTTTGCTTTGCTATGCTATATGTTTGGCAGCAACGGGTTGGAACACTTTGCCTAAATGCTCGCTCATGTCGCACCAAATGTGGATCTTTAGGGACCTTATGCTGTAGACGTCTGACTGCAGACATTCTCACGCGAATCTACATGAATAAAATAGGTGCTCAGTCGGTTCGCAAATTACAGCCTGCACTCTGTTCAGGAGGAGAAGTACTCTGGGCCAGCAAACGCCATTGGTGTGTCTGAGCACTAAGGAGCTTAGGCAAATCTTACCATAACTCTATCCTCCTGATTCCGGCTTACAAGCAAAAACTCAAGCAGGAGAACCAGTGAGACGCTCAACACCAATGATTACAGGCAACATCCACACTGAGCTAAAGGCTAGAGCTGCCACTTTCAAGGAGCGGGACACTAATCCAGACGCTTAGAAGAAATCCCACTACACAATCTGACAAACCAACAAAAAGGCAAAGCATCAATACAGGGCCCCGCATGGGTGCATGTTTAGTCCCCTCCTGTACTCCCTGTTCACCCATTACTGCGTGGCCGCTCACAACTCCAACACCAATGTTAAGTTTGCCAACGACACAATGGTGGTAGGCCTGATCACAGACAACAATGAGACAGCTTACAGTACCAGGACAACAAGCTCTCCCTCAATGCCAGCAAGACAAAGGAGCTGATTGTGAATTACGGGAAATGGAGGGCCGAGCACGCCCCCTTTCACATCGACAGGGCTGTCGTGGAGCAGGTCGAGAGCTTCAAGTTCGTCGGTGTCAACTTCACTTTGGACCATAATATGACCTAAACACACCAACACAGTCGTGAAGAGGGCATGACAACGTCTCATCTCCCCCTCAGGAGGCTGACAAGATTTGTCATGGGTCTTCAAATCCTCAAAGTTCTACAGTTGCATCATTGAGAGCATCTTGACTGGCTGCATCTCCGCTTGGTATGGCAACTGCTTGGCATCCAACTGTAAGGCGCTAGAGAGGGTAGTGCCAACTGTCCAATACATCACTGGGGCCGAGCTCTCTGCCATCCAGGACCTCTACCAGGCAGTGTCAGAGGAAGGCCCTAAAAATAGTCTAAGACTCCAGCCACCCAAGTAAAAGCCTGTTCCTTCTGCTACCGCACAACAAGCAGTACCAGAGCGCCAAGTGTGGGTCCAAAAGGCTCCTGAACAGCTTCTAACCATAAGCCATAAGAATGCTGAACAGTTCATCACAAATCTGAAGGGGGCACTGACTATGCACACTCACTGGACTCTACACATACGCTCACAACACACACACCAGCTGCTGCTACTCTGTTTTATCATCTATCCTGATTGCCTTGACACTTTTACCCCTACCTGCATGAACATATTACCTCAATTACCTCTTAACCCTGTACATTTCGGTATGGGTACTCCTTGTATATAACATCGTTATTGTTATTTTGTGTTACTATTTAATTTTTTTTTTCTTTACAAATTGTTCTTACTTTTTAAACTCTGTCTGTAATGAGCAATGCAATCTCAAAGTGATTGTTAACCAAATAAACATCAGGTAATTTAAAAATAAATAAATGCTACAACAGTAGCTAGATCAGCTTGATAAAGTCTGTTTGAGTGCTTCTTGAAGCAGATGGGCAGCCGCAATCATGAGAGGATCTGGAAGCTCATAAGCTAAGGTCAGCGGAGGTGGTGATGAATGGGTGATGACTGATCATTATGACGTCACATAGAGTATGGTTCTGTTGCAGCTGAGCCCTGGCTGAGAACCCAACCCACCTCCTGCAGTTTGAAGTTCTTCCGCTCTGAGAACATGACCTCGTTCCACACCACTTCCACACCCTCCTCTGTGTCCATGGCCAGGTAGGCATTGTCAATCCCAGGGACATTGCGCTGGTTCACCTAAAACGAGGAACAATGTTGGATTTCACTAATAATTCTCCATCTGATTCAAAGTAGTTGTGTAAAAAAGTTCAATATTTGTGGGGCCAAAAGTCTAACAACACAAACAGTAACCCTTTTTCTTTCTCCAGCACATGCTCATTGAATACCTCCTCTCTGCGTTTCTGCCAGCGTCCACAGGGGCTCTCCTCCAGAATCTCTGACTCGTCCTCGCTCTCCTCTTCCTCGTCCTCTGTCGCCGCTGTGGCAGGGGGCTGTGTCACAGTGGACACTGGGGGGGACACGGATGACACACTCTGACCGGTGGGGGCAGCGACCATAGACTCTGGTTTCCCCTCCTGGACAGAGTCCAACACCTGCTTCCCTTCTCCCTCTGACATCTTGTCAAGCTTGGCCACCTACTGCAAAACCCAACAAAATTGTAGACTCAAAGGCTTCATACATCATTGCCAGAAGAGTAAATGTGTGTAGTCTAGATTGACACACACACACACACACACACACACACACACACACACACACACACACACACACACCACCCCGGATATTATATTTATGTCAAAGGCTGAGGCACTCTTCTATTCAGTTGAATTTAGCTACGTTGCTTCAACAGGGCTGAACCTGATTTTGTCCACGCACCTGATACGACGTGCTCGACTATCTGACAGCGTATTTCAGACATTGATTCAATCAAAATAAACTAGTTAGATAACGTTAGCTCTCCTCACCAGCGTAACATGAAAAATGACCCCTCTAAAAATGGCTATCATGAAGTTAGCATAGTTACCTACCTTGCAAACTTGAATGATATTGTCAGATCCGTATCAGTAGACTCCAACTACAAACTTCTATCAAATCCTTGTGGAAATACGATTTGCTAACAAGCTACTGTAGCTAGTTATATCCCCTAGTCAGCTAGCTATGTAGCCACCACTGGTTAACGTCACTATAATGTCGTGATCTGCCAGCTTGAGGATATTAGCAAACCAAAAGGCAAGATGACAGTTTGTTAGTTAGTTAACTAACCTCACCAACTACTTAACACGCCGAATTTCTGTTAAAACACAAATGACAGATTATGCTAGATTTTTGCAAGCCTTGTCCCTAGCTAGATAGCCAGTCAGTCAGCCAAGCTAGCGAGAAACTGTTAGATAGCTAGATACTATAGTACTGTAGTTGTTGCAAAAATATCAAAGTCCTATGTTGGAAGAAAAAAAAACTATCACAATTATAAAGCAATAAGTTACTATGAACCGAGGTCTACACGGTTGATAAAATAATGGCGACATACACAAACCGGCTCAAATCACTACAAAAGTAATCAAAACGGAGACGGCAGTGGGCGTGGATTGCCTTCCACGTTGGTTTATTACTCGATGATAGTCTAGATTGACATTTCATAGGCCGAATCATAGTACCAATTATAAAAAAAATATGTTTTTTGATTGGTCAGAGTTACTGTTGTCGTTCTAATAGACCACTCCTACAGTAAGGGGAGAAAACGAATGATTGGGCCAGACATGCATTATTTTTTTCCTCGACACTAGAGGTCAGTATAGTGCTCACTGTGGGTTAGGCCCTATCAATGGGGCCAAGATAAATCTATGGTGAGGCCAAGCTACCTTTTCACAGAGGTATTACGTTTTTTGTAGGTCCCAAAGGGAAAACACGCGGTGTAACTACTTCGTTACACAACAAGATATCAGCTATCAAGTGCATCTCAAACCGAGATTGCGATATACAACACCCTGTCCTGCAACTCTCTGCTATGAACTGACAGGTTGCAACCAGGGTAGATGAGTCAGGACTTCTGAAAACATAAAGATCCGCTGCTTGAAGTGGAATTAGTAAGCCAGTAGAGGACACTCATCCCCTTTAGCATGCCCCACGCAGAAACATTCTTATTCCACAGAATCAAATGAAGATTCTAGTAATTAATCCTTCAAATAAGACATTCTGAGAGCCTGGAGAGAGAGAGAGAGAGAGAGAGTGTGTGTGTGTGTGTGTGTGTGTGTGTGTGTGTGTGTGTGTGTGTGTGTGTGAGCAGGAGTTGCCATATGACATTGGCCCTATCATAGAGTGTATTCTGAAAGTATTCAGACCCCTTGACTTTTTCCACATTTTGTTATGTTACAGCCTTATTCTAAAATTGATTAAACTGTTTCGTTTTTTCCCCTCATCAAAGCAAAAACACGTTTTTATAAATGTTTGCAAATTTATGAAATAAAAAACCCTGGAAATATAACATTTACATAAGTATTCAGACCCTTTACTCAGTACTTTGTTGAAGCACCTTTGGCAGTGATAACAGCATTGAGTCTTCTTGGGTACGACGCTACAAGCTTGGCACACCTGTATTTGGGGAGTTTCTCCCATTCTTGTTCTCTGCAGATCCTCTCAAGCTCTGTCAGGTCGGATGGGGAGCGTCACTGCACAGCAATTTCCAGGTGTCTCCAGTGATGTTCGATCAGGTTCAAGTACGGGCTCTGGCCGGGCCACTCAGAGACTTGTCCCGAAGCCACTCCTGTTGTCTTGGTTGTGTGCTTAGGGTCATTGTCCTGTTGGAAGGTGAACCTTCGCCCCAGTCTCTGGAGCAGGTTTTCATGAAGGATCTCTCTGTACTTTGCTCCATTCATCTTTCCCTCGATTCTGACTCGTCTCCCAGTCCCTGCTGCTGAAAAACAGCCCCACAGCATGAGGCTGCCACCACCATGCTTCACCGTAGGGATGGTGCCAGGTTTCCTCCAGACGTGACGCTTGGCATTCAGGCCAAAGAGTTCAATCTTGGTTTCATCAGACCAGAGAATCTTGTTTCTCATGGTCTGGGAGTCCTTTAGGTGCCTTTTGGCAAACTAAAGCAGGCTGTCATGTGCCTTGTACTGAGGAGTGGCTTCCTTCTGGCCACTACCATAAAGGCCTGATTGATGGAGTGCTGCAGAGATGTTTGTCCTTCTGGAAGGTTCTCCCATCTCCACAGAGGAACTCTGGCGCGCTGTCAGAGAGACCATCGGGTTCTTGGTCACCTCCCTGACCAAGGCCCTTCTCCCCCGATTGCTCAGTTCCAAACTTCTTCCATTTAAGAATGATGGAGGCCACTGTGTTCTTGGGGACCTTCGATGCTGCAGACATTTTTTTGATACCCTTTCCCAGATCTGTGCCTCGACACAATCCTGTATCGGAGCTCTATGGACATTTCATTCGACCTTATGGCTTGGTTTTTGCTCTGACATTCACTGTCAACTGTGGGACCTTATATAGACAGGTGTGTGCCTTTCCAAATGATGAGGAAAATGTTTTATTTAATCCATTTTAGAATAAGGCTGTAATGTAACTGTGGAAAAAGGGAAGGGGTCTGAATACACTATATATCCTATGGCTATTGTTTCCCTCAGATAAACATGCTTCATGTTTATCAATGCTCTGCCTGGTGCATACCGGTAAAAGGCTACAGTGCACACCACCCAGATGGACAGACTAAACATCGGACGCAGAGAACGACAGAGAGTCATGTAAAATGCTTTTGCAATCCACAGGTTCAATTCCTCATCCTCATCAGCTTCACTACAGGTCCAGCACAAATCCATTTCACAACCCAACAACTCAAATTCAATATGAAAAGTTGTTCTTGACTGTAGCTGGTATCAGGGAGAGACATGGTAAAGTTAGTGTAGGTATCATTACACGGTATGTATAATATGGGGCATTGGTATGTGGGGCCTGCTTGCCCACGCCCAAGCCTGCTTCCCAATCTGCCATCTCCCACCTAGTAAATTGTAGACCTACACTGTAGACTGGAAATGATGGGAGCGGTAGTCCTTTTCAGAGCGGCCTCCTCCCCACTTTTCAAGGGGCCTATTTATAGACCTGCAAAGGCAAAAGTGTCGGTGTGTGTTTATGAGTGTGGGTTGGAGGGTGTGTTTGGTATTGTGAGTGCCCCCAGCATATAAAGGAACTGAGAGTGAGAGGAAAGCACGAGGAAGGACGAAGGGAAGTTAAGCAGGGCTGTTTTGCAAATTCATGCTCTTGCATTGAAATCTGAAAAGAATCCTCACTTTCATCCATTTGGACTGACTAACGTACATACTAAAGGGGGCAGCTCACACTGATAGGGGGAACGAGGACACGCATACGGGGAAAAACATAGCCAAGATGTCCCTTGTTGAGGAAACTTCAGTGAAGGTGGCGTTGGAAACTGAAGCATCTCCTGACGTGCCTGAGGGTAAGACTGACTACCCCTTCACGGCCAGCAACAGTATCTACACTGCCATTTTGAGCAGAAACGAGGCAGTCAAAGATGCCAAGCGCCTGAAGAACTTCTTGGAGTTGCGAGACAAATACGTACACAAGAAAGTCCTGTTTGAAGACCCTCTGTTCCCACCCAATGATTCCTCTCTTTGGTACAGCAGCAAATTTCCCATTGAATTTGAGTGGAAGCGCCCAACGGTGAGTCCCATCTGGTTCCCACTAGCAGGGGGGAAGTACGCCTTGCCTCAAGGTTGGAACTGTACCTGTATGTTGGGGTAGGATATGTTTAAATTTAGATAGTCAATTGAAGGTGCTATCAGAACATATCTCTCAGGGCTAGAAAAACATATACAAATTGTAAAGCTGTTAAGATGGAACTTATATTGCAATGAAGACTGCACCACTGTATCACAAAAGGAAAATAAATAGATAGTTAGGTTCTACTAGAGAACATCTCTGTCCTTTTTGAGTAAGAAATGCTTTTGGTCAATGGGTCCCTGGTTTGAGCCCAAGTCGGGCCAGGGATGGGACCTACTCTGTTACACCTACCACCCCAGCTCTTGATGAAGTGTGTCAATTAAAAAAAAAACATATTAGGGCTGAAAGCTGCAGATAAGTAGATTAACAAAAACAGCAACCCACTTGTGGTAAGGTATTATCACTCAGCCTAAGATCAAATCTCTCTTCATTAGCTGCAAAAACATTGTTATGACATCACTTCCTGGTAAATAACCTGGGGGAATGCGAGAGCAATTCTGCTGAATATTTGTGGGCTCATAGCTGCGGATCATCAGGTTCTAGAATCACAGACAGCTGAGACTCTGCAACAGGCAGGCCTCACCACAGTACCACCAGTCACGCCACCAGGCTTACAGCGAGAGAGCAGAGGGAGATTTGGAATATCATAGTCAACCAATAATCAGTCTTGTTAGGCAGTGTGCTGTTACAAGACTCTACACTGGCAAAACCAGTGTATTCTAGACTTTGCAGTTTTGGTATTCATATAACTCAACCGTATGTGTATCTTATGTTGTAGTTGTTGGCAGGTTCTCATTCCAAGATGAAAAGAATGATAGGGTAACACGTTACCTCAAAGCCTGCAAGTGTAATGCATTTATAATGCATTATAATGCATTATAATGCAGTTATATTGCGTAACACTTGTCGTAAGCATGCATGATCCCTTACAATGTCTTATTATCATCTCTTGATGATCCTGACTAAATACAATAACAGCCATTTTGAGTCAGTTGAACATTTTACTTCATAGAGAGATAACATATTATAAACCTCACAAGAATCCTTGTAATAAGACATTGTGAAGGCTCACATGGGTGTGTTTGCATTTCTATGGAACACTTTAGTCATTTAGCAAAAGCTCTAATCTGGAGTGACTCATGTTAGTGCATAAAATTGCTTAAGCCCACAGTTGGTGTTACTCAGATGGTTTCCAGTCATGGAATGTCACAGGCCTAATGGAGTCTGACTGACTTGCAGTCATGAAAGCTTGACGTCGATGTGACCAAGTTTCACTTAAAGCCAAATGGTCAACATTATCCAAGGTCTAAGTTAGGGATATGAGGTTAGCCTTCCTGTGAACCCATGGGGCACCTCATGTGATGAGGTAGGAGCCAAAGAGGGGTTTACTGCTGGAGTGGACAAGCTGACCTGACATTCTATCCACCATAACTCAAATCTTTACTAACATGATATTGAAAACTTGGTTAAAGGCCCAGATTTACTAAGCCTTTGCATCAGATGCAAACGTTGCACCTGCCTCATTCAGGGATTTAACACCTAAAACAATGCTAAAACTCATTCTTGGATAGTCACCTCATGAAGTGTCCTGAGGTAAGGAATGCTTTTTTTGGATTATCAAGGCCGTCATTTGAACACTTGATTCCCTTTTTGTTCAAGCTGGTCTGAATTGTGTTTTGGTACGCTTTCGTCCCACGTGGGAAAAACTATACCACACCATGTCAACCATACATACCCATCCATTACCATGCCTTGAGACGTTAAAATACATGTCTTCAAAATGTTTCTTAAAAAGGGGCAATCTGCAGTTGCTACATCAATTATTTTTTTTACTTGTAAATGAATGATATGTACCCACTGATTCTTGAAGAATATAACTTATAAATGCCTCAAGAGCTTAGTTAAATGTTCGTACCCCATAAGAACATAAAATATAAGCTTGTGTAAACAATGTATAACCTCAAAATATGGTTAAAACTATCATTTTTATATCTTGGCTGGTCAGTCTTAGCTCTGTCTATGTTGATTGGTTACATTTCTTCAGGCCCATCCCTCAGCTTTTTACCAAAACAGAGGCAGGGTTTTACCAAAACAGAGGCGGAGTGGCCCACTTTTTATTGTTTTCTAATGCAGATTGCACCGTTAAATGTATTTAGATGTCTTGAAAATTTGCAATGTCTCAAATTGTCTCAATACATCTTAATTTTATGTCTCAAGATGTCTCGAGACATCTTAAGACGAAGATGATGGCTTGGTATGTACCAACAGTATATCCAACCTATTTTTCCAGATGGTGGATATAATTAGAACTACTGTACTGTATGTTATATATAACCACCCCAGGGAGCTCCGTAATTTGGCCCTGATCAGGTTGCAGAAAAAATGTGATAAATTTGCCATTGGGTCAAAATTATACATTGATATATCCACAGGAGTGATGAAGTTCAACCATTTTAAGCCCATGCGAGTTCAACTCTCTCACAAGGTCAGCAGTAAGACTGGTCTAAGGTGGCGGTGAAGCAATCGTTCTTGGCACACTTAAAGGTGTGGAGAAATAATGTTGGTGCATGTGGATCCAATCCAAGTATTTGTCCATTTGCTGACTCGTCCCCTTGAGTCATGACTGAGTCATGACTGAGTCGTGAAACTCAAGCTCTTTTTATAATGACCTCCTGCAATACTGCTTTAACATAGGCTTCCATAAAACAAGATGTGACCACTATGCACTCCTACAAACACAAAAATATATCCACACCAATGACAGAACCTCACATTTCATTCAGGCATTATTATGTACTGTAGATGGACTTTCACTTTTTCTATCGTCAATAATGAGATCAAGACCTGGGTTCAAATAATATTAGAACAATATTTCAGTTGTGCTTGATTGAGCTTTCCTGGTGCAATGGAACAAATGGTATAGTCCCTAAAGCACAAAGCCCACCCTTGCACTACAGGCAGGCCAAACTATTTGAACATGGTTGTAGCTCAACTCATTCCCCTCAACGTAGAGCCTTTGGCATTTAATCTTTGTCCAGGTTAAGTGAGAAGTCCAGAGGTATTACCAAATACATTAACCCTTGGTAGGAAAACTCTAGAGGTTGTGACCTGTGACAGCTGCTTTTATGGCAGAGGTCATAATTCACTAGGTTGTCTCATTCATGGTTGTAACTAGTATTCTTCAACCCAACCAGAGAATAAGAGCAACCAACCAGACTCTGAAACAACCCCAGGGGTCAAGTCCTCTCCCCAGGGGTCAAGTCCTCTTCTCTTCTATCATTTCCTGTCGCCAGACTGCTTCGGTGCAAATTCTTCCTATTTTTGTCATTTCGTTTTTTTAAGAAAAACCTGCACACTGCGTTTGCCAGGCGGTATCATTTGTTTATGTGCATGGTCTTCCTACTTTTAATTCTGTCTTGCAATGACTGTGCAAGCAAACCTACAGTATGTTTATACTGTTAGGCCTTTACATGACAGAGTTGACATCTGGTCACCAGCTACGTTGTACTGTAAAACGGGATGTAAAGTTTAACACAATACCTCTTTGTGCCAGCCTTTCCCAGCTCTGTTGGCATCCTAGAAATACAGTAGAACAACTATTTCTATGTTTGGTATGAGGACCCCACTTTAAGGTCGCTATTGCATTTTGCTGTAGCACTTAAAATAGCTGTGAGCAGATGACTTGGTCTACTGTCACAATGTTTTCCCTATGGATCTATCACTTATCACTTACGTTCTGCAAAGAGTTTTTTGGCAGGGCCTTGCATCCCTCCTTCATATTCCACTCATGAAGACATGATTGAAAAGTGAGGTTGACTCCAGTTTTGAATGCATGTGTTTTGACCAACGTTTTATGCCTGGGCAACACCTGTTAATCACTATAGGAGATTGTATAAAATACACTTCTCTTAGTTGCTGCTAGGGTTGCAAAGGGTCTGAAACTTTCCAGGAAATTTCCAGAAATTTTCAGGAAATTTTATATGGTAAGTTAAAACCTGTTTGGTATAGGGGGCAGTATTGAGAATTTTGGAAAACATATGTTCCCATTTTTAACTGCCTCCTACACCAACTCAGAAGCTAGAATATGCATATTATTGTTCAGGTTTGGATAGAAAACACTCTGAATTTTCTAAAACTGTTTGAATGGTGTCTGTGAGTATAACAGAACTCCTATGGCAGGCAAAAACCTGACAAGGTTTCAAGCAGGAAGTACCCTGTCTGACAAGGAGTCGTGCGTCTTACCTCTTTTTATTGAAAAGTAAGGATCTTAGCTGTAACGTGACAATTCCCAGGGCTCCAATAGGCTCTCAGAGCCCGCGAAATAACTGAAGGTTTACGAGGGAACCTCAGGTTGAAATATATTATCGCCTTTTGTAAGTGGATGCTCGGAGGACCTTTCAATGATGCGCGTGCATGAGTCGCTTCTGAGGAGAAATTTTATTCGGCTGTTTAGGCTCAATGCATACTCCCGGTCGGAATATTATCACTTCTCTACGACATAAATGGCATAAAAATTGGTTTTAAACAGCGGTTGACATGCTTCGAAGTACGGTAATGGAATATTTAGACATTTTTGACACGCCAATGCGCCATGCGCGACACCGCGAAGAAGCATTCTAGAACTCACGAACAAAACGTCGCTGTTTGGATATAACGATGGATTATATGGGACCAAACCAACATTTGTTATTGAAGTAGAAGTCCTGGTAGTGTATTCTGATGAAGAACAAGCAAGGTAAGAACATCTTTCTTATAGGAAATGTGATTTTGGTGGATGCTGACCTGGGTGGGTATCTAAATAGCTAGCCCTGTAATGCCGGGCTATGTACTTAGATTATTGCAAAATGTGCTTCATCCGAAAAGCTATTTTAAAATCGGACATATCGAGTGCATAGAGGGGTAATGTATCTATAATTCTTAAAATAATTGTTATGCTTTTTGTGAACGTTTATCGTGAGTAATTTAGCGAACTGTTAGTAAATTCACCGGAAGTTTGCGGTGGTTATGCTTTTTCTGAACGTCACATGCTAATGTAAAAAGCTGGTTTTTGATATAAATATGAACTTGATTGAACAGACATGCATGTATTGTATAACACAATGTCCTAGGTGTGTCATCTGATGAAGATCATAAAAGGTTAGTGCTGCATTTAGCTGTGGTTTGGGTTTATGTGACATGATATGCTAGCTTGAAAAATGGGTGTCTGATTTTTTTCTGGCTGGGTACTCTGCTAACATAATCTAATGTTTTGCTTTTGTTGTAAAGCCTTTTTGAAATCGGACAGTGGGGTTAGATTAACGAGATTCTTGTCTTTAAATAGCTGTGAAATAGTCATATGTTTGAGAAATTGAAGTTATAGCATTTCTAACGATTCAAAAATCGCGCCACTGGATTTCAGTGGCTGTTACGTAGGTGGGACGAGTTCGTCCCACATGTACTATTAAGCCCGGGAATTTGGGGAATTTTACTTAAATTTATAAAAAAAGATAGCTTTTAACAGTGAAACTTTTTTGTGGGATACACATAAGGCAATTCTAGGTGTTGTGGCATATTTTGGTTAAACTATCCCCAATTCAATGGAATTGCAACCCTCTAAATGCACAGTGCATTCTTCCATCACATGTAGAGCTGATTCTCAAGATCTTGTACACAAATGAGATGCTACTGAGCCCACACTACTACACTATCTGAGCCAAGGACTACATGCCTTCTGCTAAGTTTTGATTACAATAATGGCTGGGGTGAATATATTTTATATGACATAAATTATTTTTTGTTAACTAGTAAATAGTAGCCTACAGCAAAGTGTGTCTAAATCATTTCTAACTTGTGAACAATTTCTGCTAGTTAGTTTTTGCTACCATGTGAGTTTTAGCTTGCTTGAGCCTGCTTACTGAGGAATGTTAATTCACCTGTTTCCATACATGTTTAATTTTCACTGCAGCTAATGTAGAAGGAAAAGCTGTGTACATTTGCAAATACTGTGCCAAATCATATGTGAAGAACGCAACAAAGATGCAGAATCATCTGGCCAAGTGCATAAAGTTCCCTCAGCGCTCACAACAAGCAACATCTGACAAAAGTCCCTCTAGTTCTATTCGAGGTGAAAATTATGAATCAGACACCTTATCGATAGAAACAGCTCATGGTCCATACGTTTTTTTTGACTCAATAGAGGAACGTAGTCAGAGAAATGCTGATGAATATCTTGCTCGAGCTGTGTATGAAACTGGTTCATCTCTGATGCTCACAGGCAATGTGTATTGGAAGAGATTTCTGAATGTTCTTCGCCTAGCATACACCCCTCCAACCAGACATGCTTTATATACTCATTTTCTGGATGCAGAGTTCAACAGAGTTCAAGTGAAGGTCAAGCAAATCATTGAGAAAGCAGACTGTATTGCAATCATCTCTGATGGGTGGTCGACTGTTCATGGGCAAGGAATAATTAACTACATCATCTCCACCCCTCAACCAGTATTCTACAAGAGCACAAACTCAAGGGACAACAGATACACTGGTCTCTACATTGCAGATGAGCTGAAGGCAGTTATCAATGACCTTGGACCACAGAAGGTATTTGCACTGGTGACAGACAATGCTGTTAACATGAAGGCTGCTTGGTCTAAAGTGGAGGAGTCCTACCTTCACATCACACCCATTGGCTGTGCTGCTCATGCATTGAATCTGCTCCTCAAGGACATCATGGCACTGAAAACAATGGATACACTCTACAAGACAGCCAAGGAAATGGTTAGGTATGTGAATGGTCATCAAGTTATAGCAACAATCTACATCACCAAGCAAAGTGAGAAGAATAAGAGCACCACATTGAAGCTGCCCAGAAACACCTGTTGGGGTGGTGTTGTCATCATGTTTGACAGTCTCCTGGAGGGGAAGGAGTCTCTCCAAGAAATGGCCAGGAGTCTGCCGATATGGACAGCCCCATCAAGAGGATCCTCCTGGATGATGTATTTTGGGAGAGAGTGGTAAGCATCCTGAAACTCCTGAAACCTATAGCAGTAGCCATTACATGGATTGAGGGAGACAATGTCATACTGTCTGATGTTCAGCCTCTGCTTGCAGATGTAAGAGAAGAAATCCGTACTGCCCTGCCCACTTCACTGTTGCTCCAAGCAGAGGAAACTGCAGTTCTGAAATACATCAAAAACCGAAGACTTCTGCCTGAAGCCCATACGCCGCAGTGTACATGTTGGACCCCAAGTATGCTGGCAAGAGCATCCTGTCTGGTGCAGAGATCAACAAGGCCTATGGTGTCATCACTACTGTGTCTCGCCATCTTGGCCTGGATGAGAGCAAGGTTTTTGGCAGTCTGGCAAAGTACACTTCCAAGCAAGGGCTTTAGGATGGAGATCCAATATGGCAGTCGTGCCAACATATCTCATCAGCCACCTGATGGAAGGGACTTTGTGGATCTGAGGCTCTTTCTCCTGTTGCCTCCATTATCCTCCAAATCCCACCAACATCTGCCGCCTCAGAGGGCAACTGGTCCTTGTTCGGGAACACACACACACACCAAAGCACGCAACAGGCTGACCAATACAAGGATTTTAAAATTGGTGGCCAACCCAGGCAAATTTGAGGCTTTTTGAGCCTGACAACGAGCCATCCTCAACAAGGTTGGAAAGTGACAGTGAAAATGAGGCCTCAGAGTCTGATCTTCAAGAGGTGAACATTGAGGAGGTCCAGGGAGAAGACATGGAAGCCTGACAGGAAGACAACCAAAGCTTTGGTTTCTAGACTATCATTTTACAGATGTATGCTGAAAACGTTTTTGGGAGATCATTGGGGATCATTCAATATTCCCTTTCTTTTGTTGTTCAGTGAAATCATCGCTTGTGAAAAGTCAACTAATTTAATTAAAGTTAAATTCATAACTAAATTGTTTTTTTATTTATTTCTATTGGAAGGATTTAATCATTTGCAATTATGTATACTTATGATAAGGTAAAAGGTTTATGCTTCTGTCTCCATATATGGTACATATATCCAATGCAAAAAACATCTACATTTAAATGGTATTAATATTAATTTGCATATATTTCAGTTAATTCCCATGGAATGTTTCCACCTCTGAATATTCCCCAAAATGTGCAACCCTAGTTTCTGCCAAAGCACACCGGCCTATTTTAGGCCTTCAATCTGTGCATAAGACAATAATGTATCCATCTAGTAATGTAGTTTGATATATTTTTTGTTTTAGTTATTATCATGGTAGTCAAGATATTCCTCACAAGACATAGTACTATCTGATAATAGATTGACCCTCTCACAAGACGTTCCACATCACAACATCATTACTAAATCTACAGATGTTTTGCTGTTTCTTTGTTTGGCAGGAAATCTGTGACAACCCCCAGTTCATCATAGACGGAGCTAGTAGGACAGACATCTGTCAAGGAGAGCTGGGTAAGACCACAGAAATCATGCACTGTATGACATCACTGGGTAAGAGCACAGAAATCATGCACTGTATGACATCACTGGGTAAGACCACAGAAATCATGCACTGTATGACATCACTGGGTAAGACCACAGAAATCATGCACTGTATGACATCACTGGGTAAGACCACAGAAATCATGCACTGTATGACATCACTGGGTAAGACCACAGGAATCCTGCACTGTATGACATCACTGGGTAAGACCACAGAAATCATGCACTGTATGACATCACTGGGTAAGACCACAGAAATCATGCACTGTATGACATCACTGGGTAAGACCACAGGAATCATGCACTGTATGACATCACTGGGTAAGACCACAGAAATCATGCACTGTATGACATCACTTGGTAAGACCACAGAAATCATGCACTGTATGACATCACTGGGTAAGACCACAGGAATCATGCACTGTATGACATCACTGGGTAAGACCACAGAAATCATGCACTGTATGACATCACTGGGTAAGACTCTTGTTGCAACATCTGACTAATAACATCTGCACAGTACTGTAGACAAGTACAAGAAGACAGTGAGGATTCAGCATTGAGTCATGCCAGACCTGGATATGAGAAAATCAAAAGTTAGACAGGTGTTATCTAACAGCATAAATAGCATTCGCTAATTAGCGGTCCCTGTTCAAACTGAAACCATAGTGTCTCGGCACAGTGAAAAAGGAGAGGGCAGACAAAGTTTGTGAATCACAGACAGCTGGGGATGCAATTACGGAGCTCTCATGTTGAGAGTGTGGATGGAAATATGGTGTGAGAAATTAAGGCACGAGAGACAAAATGTTACCCCCCTAGTAACCACACAATGCACTGTAAAAGACTGACTCCTCCAGCAGGGTGTGTGTATGTGTATGTGTATGTGTATGTGTGTATGTGTATGTGTATGTGTGTGTGTGTGTGTGTGTGCGCAGGGCATGCACTTGTGTTTGAGTGCTGTGTAACAGAAACCCCTCTCCCATAACATCTGCTAAATGCCTGCTTGAGAACGCACTGGGGCTGCCGGGGTCAAACTACACCAGACCATGTTTTTGACATAGTTCAGAAAATAGCCATGCAAGTAGATACCCTTACTTAAATCGGGCGTAAGGAGTCAGTAGTATATAGGGGTCCTGATTCAGCCATGTGTCACGGTTGTCGTCGGTGAAAGAGGACCAATACGCAGCAGGTACGTGTATGCTCATTTTGACTTTTATTTAACTATCAAAAGAACACTCCAAAACAACAAAACACGAAAACGAACGAACAACAAACAGTCTGGCAAAGCCTAGGGCTGAACACAGAACAATCACCCACAAATCACAAACACAAACACACCCTTATATATGGGACTCTCAATCAAAGGCAGATAGACAACACCTGCCTTCAACTGAGAGTCCCAACCCCAATTAACCAACATAGAAACACACTCACCAGACTAGACATAGAAATACATAAACAGACTATAAACCAAAACCCCGGAAATACTAAATCAAACACCCCTTAACCAAACACACCACCCTGAACCACATAAAACAAATACCCTCTGTCACGCCCTGACCAAATTACAAAACAATTAACCTTATATACTGGCCAGGACGTGACAGTACCCCCCCCTTAAAGGTGCTACCCCGGAAGCACCTTAACAAAAAAAAAAAAACCCTAAACAATACCCAAAAGAAAAATTCCCCCTTACTAAAGGGAGGGAAGGGAGGGTGGCTGCCGTCAACGACGGCACTGTGCTACACCCCCCCTCCCCAACCCACCTATTTTTGGAGGTGGCTCCGGCTCAGGCCGTTCCAGGCTGTCTGGGCAGTCTGGCAGCTCGGGACAGTCTGGGCAGTCTGGCAGCTCGGGACAGTCTGGGCAGTCTGGCAACTCGGGACAGTCTGGGCAGTCTGGCAACTCGGGACAGTCTGGGCAGTCTGGCAACTCGGGACAGTCTGGCCAGTCTGGCAACTCGGGACAGTCTGGCAACTCGGGACAGTCTGGCAACTCGGGACAGTCTGGGCAGTCTGGCAACTCGGGACAGTCTGGGCAGTCTGGCAACTCGGGACAGTCTGGGCAGTCTGGCCACTCGGGACAGTCTGGGCAGTCTGGCCACTCGGGACAGTCTGGGCAGTCTGGCCACTCGGGACAGTCTGGGCAGTCTGGCCACTCGGGACAGTCTGGGCAGTCTGGCCACTCGGGACAGTCTGGGCAGTCTGGCCACTCGGGACAGTCTGGCCACTCGGGACAGTCTGGGCAGTCTGGCCACTCGGGACAGTCTGGCTACTCGGGACAGTCTGGGCAGTCTGGCCACTCAGGACAGTCTGGCCACTCGGGACAGTCTGGGCAGTCTGGCCACTCGGGACAGTCTGGGCAGTCTGGCCACTCGGGACAGTCTGGGCAGTCTGGCCACTCGGGACAGTCTGGGCAGTCTGGCCACTCGGGACAGTCTGGCCACTCGGGACAGTCTGGGCAGTCTGGCCACTCGGGACAGTCTGGGCAGTCTGGCCACTCGGGACAGTCTGGCCACTCGGGACAGTCTGGGCAGTCTGGCCACTCGGGACAGTCTGGGCAGTCTGGCCACTCGGGACAGTCTGGGCAGTCTGGCCACTCGGGACAGTCTGGGCAGTCTGGCCACTCGGGACAGTCTGCGGCCGTCTGGCCACTCGGGACAGTCTGGGCAGGTCTGGCCACTCGGGACAGTCTGGGTCAGTCTGGCCACTCGGGACAGTCTGGCCACTCGGGCCAGCTTGGGCAGTCTGGCCATCGGGACAGTCTGGCCACTCCGGACCCGCTCCTCTGGGCAGTCTGGCACTCGGGGACAGTGTCTGGGCAGTCTGCGCCACTCGGGAACAGTCTGGCCATCGGGAAAGTCTGGGCAGTCTGGGCCACTCGCGGACTAGTTCAGGGCAGTCTGGCCACTCCGGCAGTTCAGGCAGGTCTGGCCACTCCGGCCAAGTTCAGGGCAGTCTGGCCCACTCCGGCAGTTTCAGGGCAGTCTTGGCCACTCCGGCAGTTCAGGGCAGTCTGGCCACTCCGGCAGTTCAGGGCAGTCTGGCCACTCCGGCAGTTCAGCGCAGTCTGGCCACTCCGGCAGTTCAGCGCAGTCTGGCCACTCCGGCAGTTCAGCGCAGTCTGGCCACTCCGGCAGTTCAGCGCAGTCTGACCACTCCGGCGACTGATGACTGACGGGCAGCTCCGACGACTGTTGACTGACGGGCAGCTCCGACGACTGTTGACTGGCGGGCAGCTCTGACGACTGTTGACTGGCGGGCAGCTCCGACGACTGTTGACTGGCGGGCAGCTCCGACGACTGTTGACTGGCGGGCAGCTCCGACGACTGTTGACTGGCGGGCAGCTCCGACGACTGTTGACTGGCGAGGCTGGGTTTACGCACTTGCCGTTTAGTGCGGGGAGCGGGAACAGGACGAGTCGGACTGGGTGGACGCACTTCCGGGTCCGCACGAGAGACAGGAGCTGGAAACCCAGGGCTATGGAGGCGCACAGCCGGTCTAGATCTTACCTCCTGCACAACCCGCCTTGGCTGGATGGAACTAGTAGCCCTGTACGAGCGGAGTGCTCGTACAGGGCAGACTGGGCTGTGCAGGGGCCTGATGGTAGCCGTGCGTAGAGCGGGAGTTGGGTAGCCTGGTCCTCGGAGGCGTACCGGCGACCAGATGCGCTGCGCAGGCATCCTCCTACCAGGCTGGATGCCCGCTCTAGCACGGCACCTGCGAGGGGCTGGAATAACTTGCACCGGACTGTGCGTGCGTATGGGTGAGAGAGTGCGCTTCTCAGCAAAACATGGCGCTCCCCACCTCATACGCTCCTCCATATAACCACGGGTAGCTGGCTTCCGGCTCTTCCTTCGCCTAGCCAAACTACCCGTGTGCCCCCCCAAAAAAAATTCTTGAGGGTGCCTCTCGTGCTTCTCCCTCAGCGCGTCTCTGGCCTCGTACCATCGCCTCTCCGCCTTGGCTGCCTCAATTTCCCACTGCGGGCGCTGATAATCCCCAGCCTGATGCCAAGGTCCGGCCCCGTCCAGAATTTCACCCAAGTCCACTTCTCCCGCCAGTCCAACTCGAACGCCGTCTGCTCCTTCCTCTGCTGCTTGGTCCTTGAGTGGTGGGTGATTCTGTCACGGTTGTCGTCGGTGAAAGAGGACCAATACGCAGCAGGTACGTGTATGCTCATTTTGACTTTTATTTAACTATCAAAAGAACACTCCAAAACAACAAAACACGAAAACGAACGAACAACAAACAGTCTGGCAAAGCCTAGGGCTGAACACAGAACAATCACCCACAAATCACAAACACAAACACACCCTTATATATGGGACTCTCAATCAAAGGCAGATAGACAACACCTGCCTTCAACTGAGAGTCCCAACCCCAATTAACCAACATAGAAACACACTCACCAGACTAGACATAGAAATACATAAACAGACTATAAACCAAAACCCCGGAAATACTAAATCAAACACCCCTTAACCAAACACACCACCCTGAACCACATAAAACAAATACCCTCTGTCACGCCCTGACCAAATTACAAAACAATTAACCTTATATACTGGCCAGGACGTGACAGTACCCCCCCCTTAAAGGTGCTACCCCGGAAGCACCTTAACAAAAAAAAAAAATACCCCTAAACAATACCCAAAAGAAAAATTCCCCCTTACTAAAGGGAGGGAAGGGAGGGTGGCTGCCGTCAACGACGGCACTGTGCTACACCCCCCCTCCCCAACCCACCTATTTCTGGCAGCTCGGGACAGTCTGGGCAGTCTGGCAGCTCGGGACAGTCTGGGCAGTCTGGCAGCTCGGGACAGTCTGGGCAGTCTGGCAACTCGGGACAGTCTGGGCAGTCTGGCAACTCGGGACAGTCTGGGCAGTCTGGCAACTCGGGACAGTCTGGCAACTCGGGACAGTCTGGCAACTCGGGACAGTCTGGCAACTCGGGACAGTCTGGGCAGTCTGGCAACTCGGGACAGTCTGGGCAGTCTGTCAAAGAATGAAAATACACATTCCATAGCACTACACAGTCCTATATCCACTTACAGTTTAATTCAGTGCTATGATCAGGGTCATATTCATTAGGCACCAAAGGGAAGAAAACTGACTGAAATGGGCTGGGAGTACCTGAACTTGTACAATAATAAAACGCTCATTTTTTCTTTTCGACGCAAAACGTTTTGTTGTTCCCTGCAGGTGACTGCTGGCTGCTTGCTGCTATTGCCTGTCTGACACTGAATGACAAGCTGCTGTACAGAGTTATCCCACCAGATCAGAGTTTCACAGAGAACTACGCTGGTATCTTCCATTTCCAGGTACTGCATGGTCATGGTCAAAATCACCTGGGAACTATTCAATCGATATATGTAGATTCAGGACCTACTAAACTCAGCAAAAAAAGAAACGTCCTTTCACTGTCAACTGCGTTTATTTTCAGCAAACTTAACATGTGTAAATATTTGTATGAACATAACAAGATTCAACAACTGAGACATAAACTGAACAAGTTCCACAGACATGTGACTAACAGAAATTGAATAATGTGTCCCTGAACAAAAGGGGGGTCAAAATCAAAAGTAACAGTCAGTATCTGGTGTGGCCACCAGCTGCAGTAAGTACTGCAGTGCATCTCCTCCTCATGGACTGCGCCAGATTTGCCAGTTCTTGCTGTGAGATGTTACCCCACTCTTCCACCAAGGCACCTGCAAGTTCCCGGAATGGCCCTAGCCCTCGCCCTCCCATCCAACAGGTCCCAGACGTGCTCAACGTGATTGAGATCCGGGTTCTTCGCTGGCCATGGCAGAACACTGACATTCCTGTCTTGCAGGAAATCACGCACAGAACGAGCAGTATGGCTGGTGGCATTGTCATGCTGGAGGGTCATGTCAGGATGAGCCTGCAGGAAGGGTACCACATGAGGGAAGAGGATGTCTTCCGCAGACCATGACGGACCCTCTACCTGCCCCTGAACGGGGGGGGGGGGCAAAATCAAAAGTAACAGTCAGTATCTGGCAGAGGTGTGGACTCGAGTCACAAATATGATGACTTGCAACTCGACTTTGACTTTAACACCAATGACTCGTGACTTGACTTGGACTTGAGCCTTATGACTCGACCTGACCTGACACCCTCGCCAAGCCCGAATATTAAAAATGATGCTATTAAAAAAAGTGTGCAGCGCATCAACTCTTCATTTAACGGATTACAGTTTGAATCGGACAGCAGCCAATCAAATTGTGCCAGCTAAGAAAAAGTTGTGCACGGCAGTGCAGAGGAACGTCGGCAGGTGAATTCAGATGGAGCCCTTGGAAAGATGATACCCAAAATTATTATTTTCGGATATAAAGACAGCGCTCTATCAACAAAAAACGGATTGCAACTTGCAAAACAAGAGGGAAGAAAATTACAGGCAGAGGTGTAACAATTTCCAACATGTTCGACATTTGAAGCTGCACAAAGAACGGTAAGTCGTGGCTAATATAGCCGACAGCTATATATTTTATTACTTTACTAGTGTATCATGTAGGCTAACGTAACGTTAAATCAATGAGCCTCCACACAGTCAGTCAGTGCGGGAACGTGATCATTGCACCCAAGATTGAGCTACAACTGGCTAGGCAGTTGGTAGTCTAAATCCTGCCTGATGTCACTGCTGTTCCTAAAACCATTGACATACGTTAGCCTACTGTAACCACACAGAGAGAGAGAGAGAGAGAGTGTGTGTGTGTGTGTGTGTGTGTGTGTGTGTGTGTGTGTGTGTGTGTGTGTGTGTGTGTGTGTGTGTGTGTGTGTGTGTGTGTGTGTGTGTGTAAGGTTGGGCGATTGTGTACAAGCCTACATCGTCCGATTGCGCCCCATATCGATCCTCGATAGTCGATCACTATCACTAAAATACTGATTTTTAAAAGCATTCATGATTTGTGTGAATGTAATATGCTAACTATTACTCTTGTTAAATATGAAATGGTATTACATTTGGTGAAGAGCACATTATGACTTGTTTAGGACTCGAAACTCAAAGTTTAGGACTTGAGACTTGACTTGATACTTGATGGTCTTGACTTGAGACTTGACTTGGACTTGAGTGCTAAGACTTGAAACTTACTTGTGACTTGTAAAACAATGACTTGGTCCCACCTCTGTATCTGGTGTGGCCACCAGCTGCATTAAGTACTGCAGTGCATCTCCTCCTCATGGACTGCACCAGATTTGCCAGTTCTTGCTGTGGGATGTTACCCCACTCTTCCACCAAAGCACCTGCAAGTTCCCGGACATTTCTGGGGGGAATGGCCCTAGCCCTCACCCTCCCATCCAACAGGTCCCAGACGTGCTCAATGGGATTGAGATCCAGGCTCTTCACTGGCCATGGCAGAACACTGACATTCCTGTCTTGCAGGAAATCACGCACAGAATGAGCAGTATGGCTGGTGGCATTGTCATGCTGGAGGGTCATGTCAGGATGAGCCTGCAGGAAGGGTACCACATGAGGCAGGAGGATGTCTTCCCTGTAACGCACAGCGTTGAGATTCCCTGCAATGACAAGAAGCTCAGTCCGATGATGCTGTGACACACCGCCCCAGACCATGACGGACCCTCCACCTCCAAATTGATCCCACTCCAGAGTACAGGCCTCGGTGTAACGCTCATTCCTTCGACGATAAACGCGGATCCGACCATCACCCCTGGTGAGACAAAACCAAGACTCGTCAGTGAAGAGCACTTTTTGCCAGTCCTGTCTGGTCCAGCGACGGTAGGTTTGTGCCCATAAGCGACGTTGTTGCCGGTGATGTCTGGTGAGGACCTGCCTTACAACAGGCCTACAAGCCCTCAGTCCAGCCTCTCTCAGCCTATTGTGGACAGTCTGAGCACTGATGGAGGGATTGTGTGTTCCTGGTGTAACTCGGGCAGCTGTTGTTGCCATCCTGTACCTGTCCCGCAGGTGTGATGTTCAGATGTACCGATCCTGCGCAGGTGTTGTTACACGTGGTCTGCCACTGCGAGGACGATCAGCTGTCCGTCCTGTCTCCCTGTAGCGCGGTCTTAGGTGTCTCACAGTACGGACATTGGAATTTATTGCCCTGGCCACATCTGCAGTCCTCATGCCTCCTTGCAGCATGCCTAAGGCACGTTCACACAGATGAGCAGGGACCCTGGGCATCTTTGTTTTGGTGTTTTTCAGTGTAAGTAGAAAGGCCTCTTTAGTGTCCTAAGTTTTCATAACTGTGACCTTAATTGCCTACCGTCTGTAAGCTGTTAGTGTCTTAACGACCGTTCCAAAGGTGCATGTTCATTCATTGTTTATGGTTAATTGAACAAGCATGGGAAACAGTGTTTGAACCCTTTACAATGAAGATCTGTGAAGTTATTTGAATTTTTACAGATTATCTTTGAAAGACAGGGTCCTGAAAAAAGGACGTTTCTTTTTTTGCTGAGTTTATATCTTATTCATTTTTGTCAAAAAATATTCCCTGTAACTGAATATAAATCATTGAACCTTCAGTAGGGCACACTTAAATAAAACAATTGCAACGGGAATATGAAACTCTGTGATCTAATTGGACAAGTACAGGTAGAACCTCCCTGTGTCAATGTTTTCGTCTCATTTTCTCCCTACTGAACAGAACCCAGCTCTCACTCCCTCTAATCACCTCCCATGCTGTCCATTGTCCCGCAGTTCTGGCGTTATGGTGAATGGGTGGACGTCGTGGTGGACGACCGTATCCCTACCTCCAATAACCAGCTGGTGTTCACCAAGTCCTTCAGGAAGAATGAGTTCTGGAGCGCTCTGCTGGAGAAGGCTTACGCCAAGTAAGTGTGAATGATGATGCCACAACACAAGTCTATTAATAATACACCTTGTGGAAAATAAGGGTGCTCAACAACAACAACAGCAGCAACGACAACCCAGCCTCTGCGTCACTGTCGACCTGATTAACCTGGTTCAGATTGACCAAAGTGAATTCACATCTTTGTATTCTCCACTTAATCATACAAGATGATGTACAATTTGTAATGGTTACTACAAAATCATAAACTGTATGGTTGTCTCCTGGTCAGGTTGCACGGTTCCTACGAGGCCCTGAAAGGTGGCAACACCCTGGAGGCCATGGAGGACTTCACTGGGGGTGTGACAGAGTTCTTTGAGATGTCCGAGGCTCCAAAAGAACTCTACAAGATCATGAAGAAAGCCTTGGAGAGAGGCTCTCTGATGGGCTGTTCCATAGACGTGAGTCAGTCTGCTCCGTGCTTTCTACTGTGACTGAACCCAGGCACCACACGACCCTGTATCTCTGTTCTGATGGCCCGTCCATCCTATCTCTCTCGCAGGCCTTGCTGCCGAGTCACTGTGAGACTGAAACTGCGAATGGACTGGTCAGAGGCCACGCCTACTCTATCACTGCACTAGAGGAGGTACGGTTATGGTCATGGAGCCACTAGACGAGGTACGGTTATGGTCATGGAGACACTAGACGAGGTACGGTTATGGTCATGGAGACACTAGACGAGGTACGGTTATGGTCATGGAGACACTAGACGAGGTACGGTTATGGTCATGGAGACACTAGACGAGGTACGGTTATGGTCATGGAGACACTAGACGAGGTACGGTTATGGTCATGGAGACACTAGACGAGGTACGGTTATGGTCATGGAGACACTAGACGAGGTACGGTTATGGTCATGGAGACACTAGACGAGGTACGGTTATGGTCATGGAGACACTAGACGAGGTACGGTTATGGTCATGGAGACACTAGACGAGGTACGGTTATGGTCATGGAGCCACAGTCAAAGCCAAAGCCTCTGGTCAAACCTCTACCAAACTGTAACTTAGCACTTTACATTATTAGATAGATAAACAACCTGAATCAATGTTATTGTATTGTTGTTGATTGAATCTGTACATTGCACTCTGAAAATAGCATAAAATAAAACCTGGCATAAAACAAATAAATAAATAAAGAACAACAACTCTATGAATATGTTACAACACAGTATCTACTAATATGAGGTGCGGATCTAACTGTCTTTCACTGCTGACCAAGGGTGTCTTTCTTAGTGTGACAAGCTTAAGGTTACCAAGGATACCAAGATTCGCCTAGTTCAAATGCGGAACCCCTGGGGGATGGTGCTATGGAAAGGGCCGTGGAATGCAAAGTGAGTGCAGAATCAATCAACCAGCCAATCAACCAATCAATCCTTCAAATCAATAAACAATGTATCATTTTTATTCTTCCAGAAACTGGTTGTGCAGCAAGAGAAACATAAAATACATAACAAAGTCATAACATAACAAAGTAGCCTACATGTAACAAGGGGACTTTTATTTTCTCTCCACAGGTCCAAAGAATGGTCCACCATCTCCAGCTCAGACAAGGCCAGGCTGAAGAAGAAGACGGTTGAGACGAGCGAGACTTGGTGAGCTGAACAAAGTCCTCTGATAATTGTCAATGTCTCTGACATCAGGGCTGGGCACTGTAACAAAGGATTTCTGTGCAAATGGATAAACAACAATCTATTCTATTCTACTATATTCTCTGTATAGGATATCCTTTGAGGATTTTAAAAAGAACTTCACCAAGCTGGAGATCTGTAACCTGACCCCCGACACACTTCTGGACGACAAGTCCCATAGCTGGACGGTGGCGGTCAACGAGGGCCGCTGGGTACGAGGCAGCTCCGCCGGGGGCTGCAGGAACTTCCCAGGTACAAGGTTGACTTTGGGCTGTAATAAATAGTGTTTGAACTATACTGATTTGTAGTGGTGCACATCATGGTTATAATGCCTGCTTCATTCTGCTTTAACGACACACTTTCTCAGCTGCTTGGTACCCAGAACTAGTACCTAGTAAGAACGAAGACATTGACCCCCACTGACTACGTCTCTGATGTCCCACAGACACGTTCTGGACCAACCCGCAGTACCGCATGCGTCTGTACGAGGAGGACGACGACCCCGACGACCCTGAGCATGTGGCGTGCACCGTCATGGTGGCCCTGATGCAGAAGGGCCGGAGGAAAGACCGCAGCAAGGGTGCCAAGCTTTACACCATCGGATTCTCCATCTACGAGGTGGGTTATACCTCCTGATAAACCTCAGGACACAACTGGAGGTTTTCTTGATCACCAGGTCATAATGCTGGGACATTCTTCTGGGTTGTGACAAGATACATATTTTCGAAATTGAGTGGAAGGGGGCGAAACTACTGAAGAAATCTTCACATTTATTTACCATTTCAAAACATGTTGCTACGGTGCGCCCTACTGAACATGGCCCAGGTCAGGTGGTATGGTTAGGTAAACTCCTAGCCCTAGCATTTATATCAAATCAGTCATATATTAATCTTGGTTAACCCAGAATTAAAATAGTGCGTAATTTGGTCAGATGCTCAATTAGGGTCTGGAGGGAAGCGTGTTAGAAATTGAGATTTCTGGTTTGCGAAGTCTCCATCCTCGCAAAAGGAAACTCTCAGCCAAAGAGCTAATCGCTCGAAACGTAAGCCTGTTTGTATTTTCGTTCAATAAATGATCAGATCTATACAGAAACTGAGTGCTCCCTTTTCTTTATTTTCCTGGATAGTCACCCATTGACGTGTCCTGGGGCAAGGAATGCTTTTGGGATTTTCAAGTCCCTCAGTCGAGCACCTAATTCCCTTTTTGTTCAAGCTGGTCTGGAGCGTGTTTGGGTACACTTTCATTCCATATAGGCAATGTAGTTATGGTGATACTGACTTTTGCTCTTGTCCTCAGGTGCCCAAAGAGGTATGATGCCAAGGGAATGAAGGACCTTGGTGTGATGATGTCAGAGCTGATGTCAGAGCTATCCCAGTAGTCACCTGGCTGTGGGCAAAGTGCTACTTATGTGTGTCAGTCTACCTCCGCTTCAGAACGGAAAACTTGGTGTACCTCTGTCTTAACTTGTAGCTGTGTCTTGGTGTTACTAGTGTTCAACATGAAACCTTAGTTATAAAATAGCCTACACACAACACACCAACAATACACAAGATACTTTCAGATAACAATACATATTCTTTTAGCAGAACTGCATCAAATACATATGTGAAATACCTGAAAATATTCTACCCAGGTCTGCCTTAGACATTTGTTTTATTCTATTATACTGATTCAGTAATTTTTTTAATTCCTTTATCTAGTATGATAAGTCAGTGCCTGTGCATCCCCCTCTGTCCCTCCGCTCTTTCTATCCCTCCATCCTCTATCCCCCGCTCTCTCTACAGATGATTGGGAGCCAGCAGCACCTGCAGAAAGACTTCTTCCTTTACAATGCCTCCAAGGCCAAATGCAAGTCCTACATCAACCTGCGTGAGGTGAGCGAGCGATTCTGCCTGCCCCCCGGGGAGTACGTGATCATCCCTTCGACCTTTGACCCCCACGAGGAGGGAGAGTTTATCCTCAGAGTCTTCTCCGAGAAGAACAGCACCTCAGAGTGAGTGACTGGGAGTGGAGAGAGAGAGGGGCTGCTATGGTAGAGGGGTTAGGAGAGAGAGAGAGGGGCTGCTATGGTAGAGGGGTTAGGAGAGAGAGAGAGGGGCTGCTATGGTAGAGAGGTTAGGAGAGAGAGAGGGGCTGCTATGGTAGAGGGGTTAGGGGAGAGAGACAGAGGGGCTGCTATGGTAGAGGGGTTAGGGGAGAGAGACAGAGGGGCTGCTATGGTAGAGGGGTTAGGAGAGAGAGAGAGGGGCTGCTATGGTAGAGGGGTTAGGGGAGAGAGAGAGGGGCTGCTATGGTAGAGGGGTTAGGGGAGAGAGAGAGGGGCTGCTATGGTAGAGGGGTTAGGGGAGAGAGAGAGGGGCTGCTATGGTAGAGGGGTTAGGGGAGAGAGAGAGGGGCTGCTATGGTAGAGGGGTTAGGGGAGAGAGAGAGAGGGGCTGCTATGGTAGAGGGGTTAGGGGAGAGAGAGAGAGGGGCTGCTATGGTAGAGGGGTTAGGGGAGAGAGAGAGAGGGGCTGCTATGGTAGAGGGGTTAGGAGAGAGAGAGAGGGGCTGGGCTGCTATGGTAGAGGGGTTAGGGGAGAGAGGGGCTGCTATGGTAGAGGGGTTAGGAGGGAGAGAGAGAGGGGCTGGGCTGCTATGGTGGCGGTGTATTTCAGTGTGTTGGTGTTTCTATGAATGAGTGTGTGGATGAATTTGTTTCTGTGGATGGCCATTTATGTGTGTGTGTGTGTGTGTGTGTCGGCATGTGGGTGGCATGCCAGTCAACAGTGACAGTAAAAAGGAAGCTTCCATGCCTTCCATCTTGTCCCTTCGATGGTGATGAGTAATGTCTGTCTGTTCTCTTTCAGGGAAACCGAAAATACAATTAGGTCAGACCAAATAGAGGTTAGTAAATGGACTCGCGTCTCTCTCTCCTCTCTCTCTCTCTCTCTGACCTGCCACTGGCATTAAACAAAGCATGTGTGTCTGTGTATGCTGATGATTCAACCATGTACGCGTCAGCAACCACAGCTAATGAAGTCACTGAAACCCTTAAAGAGTTGCAGTCTGTTTTGGAATGGGTGGCCAGTAATAAACTGGTCCTGAACATCTCTAAAACTAAGAGCATTGCATTTGGTACATATCATTCCCTAAGTTCTAGAGCTCAGCTGAATCTGGTAATGAATGGTGTGGCTGTTGAACAAGTTAAGGAGACAAAATTACTTGGCGTTACCATAGATTGTAAACGGTCATGGTCAAAACATATTGATTCAATGGTTGTAAAGATGGGGAGAGGTCTGTCTGTAATAAAGAGATGCTCTGATTTCTCACTCCACAAAGCAAGTTCTGCAGGCTCTAGTTTTATCTTATCTTGATTATTGTCCAGTCATATGGTCAAGTGCTGCAAAGAAACACCTAGTTAAGCTGCAGCTGGCCCAGAACAGAGAGACACATCTTGCTCTTCATTGTAATCAGAGGGTCAATATTAATACTATGCATGCCAGTCTATCTTGGCTAAGAGTTGAGGAAAGAATGACTGTGTCACTTCTTGTTTACATAAGAAACATGAATGAGTTGGAAATTCCAAATTGTTTGCATAGTCAACTTACACACAGCACTGACACACACACTTACCCCACCAGACATGCCACCAGGGGTCTTTTCAGAGTCCCCAGGTCCAGAACAAATTCAGGGAAACGTACAGTATTATATAGAGCCATGAGTGCATGGAACTCCCTTCCATCTTATATAGTGCAAGTGAACAGCAAACCTGGTTTAAAAAAACAAATAAAGCAACACCTCACTGCACAACGCCTCTTTCTCATGTTACCTACTTGTTGTGTGTATGTACTGATGTGTATGTGGAACTGATAGATGCACACACACACTACATGTTCATGTTTTTAAATTGTAAAGTGTTTTGTCTGTAATGTCTTTTTCGTTTGTCGGACCCCTGTAAGACTAGCTGTTGCCATTGGCGTCGGCTGATGGGGATCCTAATAAATCAAATCAAATCAACCTGTTGTCCATATGCACCTGTTCATGTCTGTATGTCTGCGTCTTTGTCCTCCACCTACCATTAATACATCACTCAAACTTGAATGAAAAATATAGTCCCACCACTGACAATCTCTCTCTCTCCCCTTCTCTCTTTCTCTCCCCTTCTCTTTCTCCCCTTCTCTCTCTCTCCCTCTCCCCTTCTCTCTCCTCTCTCCTCTCTCCCTCTCCCCTTCTCTCTCTCTCTCTCCCCTTCTCTCTCTCTCCCTCTCTCTCTCCCCTTCTCTCT